>NC_086444.1:91621050-91921050 GCF_028390025.1 Pseudophryne corroboree | reverse complement strand
TATATATATATATACACATATGTATATATTTATATATATGTATATATTTATATATACATATATATATATATATTTATATATGTATATATATGTATATATGTGTATATATGTATATATGTGTGTATGTATATATATATATATATATATATATATGTATATATATATATATATATGTGTATATATATATATATATATATATGTGTATATATATATATCTATGTATGTGTGTATATATATATATATATATATATACACACACACATATATATGTGTGTGTATATTTATATTATACTTTGTAGTGATTACGATTTTAATATTACATTTTAGGGCCCCCCTGTCGTAAGTACCCCAGGCCCCCCAAAGCCTTAATCCAGCTCTGGACGGATACCTTATCTGAGGAGATTGATACCCTAGATAAGGATACTGTATTATTGACCCTGGGGCATATTAAAGACTCTGTCCTATATATGAGAGATGCTCAAAGAGACATTAGTCTACTGGGTTCTAGAATAAACGCTATTTCGATTTCTGCCAGAAGGGTCCTGTGGACTCGGCAATGGACAGGTGATGCCGACTCAAAAAGGCATATGGAGGTTTTACCTTACAGGGCTGAGGAATTGTTCGGGGAGGGTCTCTCGGACCTGGTCTCCACAGCTACAGCTGGAAAGTCAAATTTTTTGCCTTATATTACCTCACAGCCTAAGAGAACACCGCATTATCAAATGCAGTCCTTTCGATCACATAGATACAAGAAAGTCCGAGGTGCGTCCTTTCTTGCCAGAGGTAGAGGCAGAGGAAAGAAGCTGCACAACACAGCTAGTTTCCAGGTACAGAAGTCCTCCCCGGCCTCTACAAAATCCACCGCATGACGCTGGGGCTCAAATGGCGGAGCAGGGCCCGGTGGGGGCACGTCCTCGAAATTTTAGCCACATGTGGGTTCACTCCCAGGTGGATCCCTGGGCAATAGAAATTGTGTCTCAGGGTTACAAACTAGAATTCGAAGAGATGCCTCCTCAACGATATTTCAAATCGGCCCTACCAGCTTCCCCCCAAGAGAGGAAAATTGTGTTAAATGCAATACAAAAATTGTATCTTCAACAGGTGGTGGTCAACGTTCCCCTCCTTCAACAGGGAAGGGGTTATTATTCGACCATGTTTGTAGTCCCGAAACCGGATGGTTCGGTCAGACCCATATTGAATTTAAAATCCCTGAACCTATACCTGCAAAGGTTCAAGTTCAAGATGGAATCTCTGAGAGCGGTCATCGCAAGCCTGGAAGGGGGGGATTTTATGGTGTCTCTGGACATAACGGATGCATAACTTCATGTCCCCATTTATCCACCTCATCAGGCGTACCTCAGATTTGCGGTACAGGATTGTCATTACCAATTTCAGACGTTGCCGTTTGGTCTCTCCACGGCCCCGATAATCTTCACCAAGGTAATGGCGGAAATGATGGTGCTCCTGCGGAAGCAAGGTGTCACGTAATTATCCCGTATTTGGACGATCTCCTCATAAAGGTGAGATCAAGAGAGCAGTTGCTGAACAGCGTGTCACTTTCACTGGAAGTGTTACGGCAACACGGCTGGATTCTCAATATTCCGAAGTCGCAGTTGGTTCCTACGACTCGTCTGCCTTTCTTGGGCATGATTCTGGACACAGACCAGAAAAGGGTTTATCTCCCGATAGAAAAAGCCCGGGAGCACATGACCTTGGTCAGAAACCTATTGAAACCAAAACAGGTGTCAGTGCATCACTGCACTCGAGTCCTGGGAAAGATGGTGGCATCATACGAGGCCATTCCCTTCGGCAGGTTCCATGCGAGGACTTTCCAATGGGACTTACTGGACAAGTGGTCCGGGTCACATCTTCAGATGCATCAGTTGATCACCCTGTCCCCCAGGGCCAGGGTGTCACTTCTGTGGTGGCTGCAGAGTGCTCACCTTCTCGAGGGCCGCGGATTCGGCATTCAGGACTGGGTCCTGGTGACCACGGACGCAAGCCTCCGGGGTTGAGGAACAGTCACACAGGGAAGAAATTCCCACGGTCTTTGGTCAAGTCAAGAGACTTGTCTTCACATCAACATCCTGGAGCTAAGGGCCATATACAACGCCCTGCGTCAAGCGGAGACCTTGCTTCGCGACCAACCGGTTCTGATCCAGTCAGACAACATCACCGCAGTGGCTCATGTAAACCGCCAAGGCGGCACAAGGAGCAGAGCGGCGATGGCGGAAGCCGCCAGAATTCTTCGCAGGGCGGAGAATCATGTAAGCGCACTGTCAGCAGTGTTCATTCTGGGAGTGGACAACTGGGAAGCAGACTTCCTCAGCAGACACGCCCTACACCCGGGGGAGTGGGGACTTCATCACGAAGTCTTCGCACAGATTACAGGTCGGTGGGAACTGCCACAGGTGGACATGATGGCATCCCGCCTCAACAAAAAGCTACAGAGGTATTGCGCCAGGTCAAGAGACCCACAGGCAGTAGCTGTAGACGCCCTGGTGACACCATGGGTGTTCTAGTCAGTCTATGTGTTTCCTCCTCTTCCTCTCATACCAAAGGTGCTTAGGATAATAAGAAAAAAAGGGGTGAGAACAATCCTCATTGTTCCAGATTGGCCACGAATGACTTGGTATCCAGAGCTGCAAGAAATGCTCACAGAAGACCCGTGGCCTCTTCCTCTAAGACAGGACCTGTTGCAACAGGGGCCCTGTCTGTTCCAAGACTTACCGCGGCTGCGTTTGACGGCATGGCGGTTGAACGCCGGATCCTAGCAGAGAAAGGCATTCCGGATGAGGTCATTCCTACGCTGATAAAGGCTAGGAAGGACGTGACTTCTAAACATTATCACCGTATTTGGCGAAAATATTAGAGATGAGCGGGTTCGGTTTCTTTGAATCCGAACCCGCACGAACTTCACTTTTTTTTTCACGGGTCCGAGCGACTCGGATCTTCCCGCCTTGCTCGGTTAACCCGAGCGCGCCCGAACGTCATCATGACGCTGTCGGATTCTCGCGAGACTCGGATTCTATATAAGGAGCCGCGCGTCGCCGCCATTTTCACACGTGCATTGAGATTGATAGGGAGAGGACGTGGCTGGCGTCCTCTCCATTTAGATTAGATTTAGAAGAGAGAGAGAGAGAGAGATTGCTGTGATACTGTAGATTAGAAGAGAGTGCAGAGTGCAGACAGAGTTTAGTGACTGACGACCACAGTGACCAGTGACCACCAGAGACAGTGCAGTTGTTTGTTTTATTTAATATATCCGTTCTCTGCCTGAAAAAAACGATACACAGTCACACAGTGACTCAGTCTGTGTGCACTGCTCAGCCCAGTGTGCTGCACATCAATGTATTGTATATAAAGCTTATAATTGTGGGGGAGACTGGGGAGCACTGCAGGTTGTTATAGCAGGAGCCAGGAGTACATGATAAATAATATTATATTAAAATTAAACAGTGCACACTTTTGCTGCAGGAGTGCCACTGCCAGTGTGACTAGTGGTGACCAGTGCCTGACCACCAGTATATTAGTAGTATTGTATACTATCTCTTTATCAACCAGTCTTTATTAGCAGCAGACACAGTACAGTGCGGTAGTTCACGGCTGTGGCTACCTCTGTGTCGGCACTCGGCAGGCAGTCCGTCCATCCATAATTGTATTATATACCACCTAACCGTGGTTTTTTTTTTCTTTCTTTATACCGTCGTCATAGTCATACTAGTTGTTACGAGTATACTACTATCTCTTTATCAACCAGTGTACAGTGCGGTAGTTCACGGCTGTGGCTACCTCTGTGTCGGAACTCGGCAGGCAGTCCGTCCATCCATAATTGTATTATAATATATACCACCTAACCGTGGTTTTTTTTTCGTTCTTTATACCGTCGTCATACTAGTTGTTACGAGTATACTACTATCTCTTTATCAACCAGTGTACAGTGCGGTAGTTCACGGCTGTGGCTACCTCTGTGTCGGAACTCGGCAGGCAGTCCGTCCATCCATAATTGTATTATAATATATACCACCTAACCGTGGTTTTTTTTTCGTTCTTTATACCGTCGTCATACTAGTTGTTACGAGTATACTACTATCTCTTTATCAACCAGTGTACAGTGCGGTAGTTCACGGCTGTGGCTACCTCTGTGTCGGCACTCGGCAGGCAGTCCGTCCAACCATAATTGTATTATATACCACCTAACCGTGGTTTTTTTTTCATTCTTTATACCGTCGTCATACTAGTTGTTACGAGTATACTACTATCTCTTTATCAACCAGTGTACAGTGCGGTAGTTCACGGCTGTGGCTACCTCTGTGTCGGCACTCGGCAGGCAGTCCGTCCAACCATAATTGTATTATATACCACCTAACCGTGGTTTTTTTTTCATTCTTTATACCGTCGTCATACTAGTTGTTACGAGTATACTACTATCTCTTTATCAACCAGTGTACAGTGCGGTAGTTCACGGCTGTGGCTACCTCTGTGTCGGCACTCGGCAGCCCGTCCATAATTGTATATACCAGTGACCTAACCGTGGTTTTTTTTTCTTTCTTTATACATACATACTAGTTACGAGTATACTATCTCTTTATCAACCAGTCTATATATTAGCAGCAGACACAGTACAGTGCGGTAGTTCACGGCTGTGGCTACCTCTGTGTCGGCACTCGGCAGCCCGTCCATAATTGTATATACCAGTGACCTAACCGTGGTTTTTTTTTCTTTTTTTATACATACATACTAGTTACGAGTATACTATCTCTTTATCAACCAGTCTATATATTAGCAGCAGACACAGTACAGTGCGGTAGTTCACGGCTGTGGCTACCTCTGTGTCGGCACTCGGCAGCCCGTCCATAATTGTATACTAGTATCCAATCCATCCATCTGCATTGTTTACCTGAGGTGCCTTTTAGTTGTGCCTATTAAAATATGGAGAACAAAAATGTTGAGGTTCCAAAATTAGGGAAAGATCAAGATCCACTTCCACCTCGTGCTGAAGCTGCTGCCACTAGTCATGGCCGAGACGATGAAATGCCAGCAACGTCGTCTGCCAAGGCCGATGCCCAATGGCATAGTACAGAGCATGTCAAAACCAAAACACCAAATATCAGTAAAAAAAGGACTCCAAAACCTAAAATAAAATTGTCGGAGGAGAAGCGTAAACTTGCCAATATGCCATTTACCACACGGAGTGGCAAGGAACGGCTGAGGCCCTGGCCTATGTTCATGGCTAGTGGTTCAGCTTCACATGAGGATGGAAGCACTCAGCCTCTCGCTAGAAAACTGAAAAGACTCAAGCTGGCAAAAGCACCGCAAAGAACTGTGCGTTCTTTGAAATCCCAAATCCACAAGGAGAGTCCAATTGTGTCGGTTGCGATGCCTGACCTTCCCAACACTGGACGTGAAGAGCATGCGCCTTCCACCATTTGCACGCCCCCTGCAAGTGCTGGAAGGAGCACCCGCAGTCCAGTTCCTGATAGTCAGATTGAAGATGTCAGTGTTGAAGTACACCAGGATGAGGAGGATATGGGTGTTGCTGGCGCTGGGGAGGAAATTGACCAGGAGGATTCTGATGGTGAGGTGGTTTGTTTAAGTCAGGCACCCGGGGAGACACCTGTTGTCCGTGGGAGGAATATGGCCGTTGACATGCCAGGTGAAAATACCAAAAAAATCAGCTCTTCGGTGTGGAGGTATTTCACCAGAAATGCGGACAACAGGTGTCAAGCCGTGTGTTCCCTTTGTCAAGCTGTAATAAGTAGGGGTAAGGACGTTAACCACCTCGGAACATCCTCCCTTATACGTCACCTGCAGCGCATTCATAATAAGTCAGTGACAAGTTCAAAAACTTTGGGTGACAGCGGAAGCAGTCCACTGACCAGTAAATCCCTTCCTCTTGTAACCAAGCTCACGCAAACCACCCCACCAACTCCCTCAGTGTCAATTTCCTCCTTCCCCAGGAATGCCAATAGTCCTGCAGGCCATGTCACTGGCAAGTCTGACGAGTCCTCTCCTGCCTGGGATTCCTCCGATGCATCCTTGCGTGTAACGCCTACTGCTGCTGGCGCTGCTGTTGTTGCCGCTGGGAGTCGATGGTCATCCCAGAGGGGAAGTCGTAAGCCCACTTGTACTACTTCCAGTAAGCAATTGACTGTTCAACAGTCCTTTGCGAGGAAGATGAAATATCACAGCAGTCATCCTACTGCAAAGCGGATAACTGAGTCCTTGACAACTATGTTGGTGTTAGACGTGCGTCCGGTATCCGCCGTTAGTTCACAGGGAACTAGACAATTTATTGAGGCAGTGTGCCCCCGTTACCAAATACCATCTAGGTTCCACTTCTCTAGGCAGGCGATACCGAGAATGTACACGGACGTCAGAAAAAGACTCACCAGTCTCCTAAAAAATGCAGTTGTACCCAATGTCCACTTAACCACGGACATGTGGACAAGTGGAGCAGGGCAGGGTCAGGACTATATGACTGTGACAGCCCACTGGGTAGATGTATGGACTCCCGCCGCAAGAACAGCAGCGGCGGCACCAGTAGCAGCATCTCGCAAACGCCAACTCTTTCCTAGGCAGGCTACGCTTTGTATCACCGCTTTCCAGAATACGCACACAGCTGAAAACCTCTTACGGCAACTGAGGAAGATCATCGCGGAATGGCTTACCCCAATTGGACTCTCCTGTGGATTTGTGGCATCGGACAACGCCAGCAATATTGTGTGTGCATTAAATATGGGCAAATTCCAGCACGTCCCATGTTTTGCACATACCTTGAATTTGGTGGTGCAGAATTTTTTAAAAAACGACAGGGGCGTGCAAGAGATGCTGTCGGTGGCCAGAAAAATTGCGGGACACTTTCGGCGTACAGGCACCACGTACAGAAGACTGGAGCACCACCAAAAACTACTGAACCTGCCCTGCCATCATCTGAAGCAAGAAGTGGTAACGAGGTGGAATTCAACCCTCTATATGCTTCAGAGGTTGGAGGAGCAGCAAAAGGCCATTCAAGCCTATACAATTGAGCACGATATAGGAGATGGAATGCACCTGTCTCAAGTGCAGTGGAGAATGATTTCAACGTTGTGCAAGGTTCTGATGCCCTTTGAACTTGCCACACGTGAAGTCAGTTCAGACACTGCCAGCCTGAGTCAGGTCATTCCCCTCATCAGGCTTTTGCAGAAGAAGCTGGAGGCATTGAAGAAGGAGCTAAAAGGGAGCGATTCCGCTAGGCATGTGGGACTTGTGGATGCAGCCCTTAATTCGCTTAACAAGGATTCACGGGTGGTCAATCTGTTGAAATCAGAGCACTACATTTTGGCCACCGTGCTCGATCCTAGATTTAAAGCCTACCTTGGATCTCTCTTTCCGGCAGACACAGGTCTGCTGGGGTTGAAAGACCTGCTGGTGACAAAATTGTCAAGTCAAGCGGAACGCGACCTGTCAACATCTCCTCCTTCACATTCTCCCGCAACTGGGGGTGCGAGGAAAAGGCTCAGAATTCCGAGCCCACCCGCTGGCGGTGATGCAGGGCAGTCTGGAGCGACTGCTGATGCTGACATCTGGTCCGGACTGAAGGACCTGACAACGATTACGGACATGTCGTCTACTGTCACTGCATATGATTCTCTCAACATTGATAGAATGGTGGAGGATTATATGAGTGACCGCATCCAAGTAGGCACGTCACACAGTCCGTACTTATACTGGCAGGAAAAAGAGGCAATTTGGAGGCCCTTGCACAAACTGGCTTTATTCTACCTAAGTTGCCCTCCCACAAGTGTGTACTCCGAAAGAGTGTTTAGTGCCGCCGCTCACCTTGTCAGCAATCGGCGTACGAGGTTACATCCAGAAAATGTGGAGAAGATGATGTTCATTAAAATGAATTATAATCAATTCCTCCGCGGAGACATTGACCAGCAGCAATTGCCTCCACAAAGTACACAGGGAGCTGAGATGGTGGATTCCAGTGGGGACGAATTGATAATCTGTGAGGAGGGGGATGTACACGGTGATATATCGGAGGGTGAAGATGAGGTGGACATCTTGCCTCTGTAGAGCCAGTTTGTGCAAGGAGAGATTAATTGCTTCTTTTTTGGGGGGGGTCCAAACCAACCCGTCATATCAGTCACAGTCGTGTGGCAGACCCTGTCACTGAAATGATGGGTTGGTTAAAGTGTGCATGTCCTGTTTTGTTTATACAACATAAGGGTGGGTGGGAGGGCCCAAGGATAATTCCATCTTGCACCTCTTTTTTCTTTTCTTTTTCTTTGCATCATGTGCTGATTGGGGAGGGTTTTTTGGAAGGGACATCCTGCGTGACACTGCAGTGCCACTCCTAAATGGGCCCGGTGTTTGTGTCGGCCACTAGGGTCGCTAATCTTACTCACACAGTCAGCTACCTCATTGCGCCTCTTTTTTTCTTTGCGTCATGTGCTGTTTGGGGAGGGTTTTTTGGAAGGGACATCCTGCGTGACACTGCAGTGCCACTCCTAGATGGGCCCGGTGTTTGTGTCGGCCACTAGGGTCGCTAATCTTACTCACACAGCTACCTCATTGCGCCTCTTTTTTTCTTTGCGTCATGTGCTGTTTGGGGAGGGTTTTTTGGAAGGGACATCCTGCGTGACACTGCAGTGCCACTCCTAGATGGGCCCGGTGTTTGTGTCGGCCACTAGGGTCGCTAATCTTACTCACACAGTCAGCTACCTCATTGCGCCTCTTTTTTTCTTTGCGTCATGTGCTGTTTGGGGAGGGTTTTTTGGAAGGGCCATCCTGCGTGACACTGCAGTGCCACTCCTAGATGGGCCCGGTGTTTGTGTCGGCCACTAGGGTCGCTAATCTTACTCACACAGTCAGCTACCTCATTGCGCCTCTTTTTTTCTTTGCGTCATGTGCTGTTTGGGGAGGGTTTTTTGGAAGGGCCATCCTGCGTGACACTGCAGTGCCACTCCTAGATGGGCCCGGTGTTTGTGTCGGCCACTAGGGTCGCTAATCTTACTCACACAGCTACCTCATTGCGCCTCTTTTTTTCTTTGCGTCATGTGCTGTTTGGGGAGGGTTTTTTGGAAGGGACATCCTGCGTGACACTGCAGTGCCACTCCTAGATGGGCCCGGTGTTTGTGTCGGCCACTAGGGTCGCTTATCTTACTCACACAGCGACCTCGGTGCAAATTTTAGGACTAAAAATAATATTGTGAGGTGTGAGGTATTCAGAATAGACTGAAAATGAGTGTAAATTATGGTTTTTGAGGTTAATAATACTTTGGGATCAAAATGACCCCCAAATTCTATGATTTAAGCTGTTTTTTAGTGTTTTTGGAAAAAAACACCCGAATCCAAAACACACCCGAATCCGACAAAAATAATTCGGTGAGGTTTTGCCAAAACGCGTTCGAACCCAAAACACGGCCGCGGAACCGAACCCAAAACCAAAACACAAAACCCGAAAAATTTCAGGCGCTCATCTCTAGAAAATATGTTTCTTGGTGTGAGGCCAGGAATGCTCCTATGGAAGAATTCCATCTGGGCCGTTTTCTTCACTTCCTAGAGTCCGGGGTGAATTTGGGCCTAAAATTAGGCTCCATTAAGGTCCAGATTTCGGCCCTATCCATTTTCTTTCATAAGGAGTTGGCTTCTCTACCAGAAGTTTCAGACATTTGTAAAAGGAGTACTGCTCCTTTTGTGCCTCCGGTGGCACCCTGGGATCTTAACGTGGTGTTAAGTTTCCTAAAGTCACACTGGTGTGAACCACTTAAAACGGTGGAGTTAAAATATCTCACGTGGAAGGTGGTCATGTTATTAGCCTTGGCTTCGGCTAGGCGTGTGTCAGAATTAGCGGCTCTGTCACATAAAAGCCCCTATCTGGTTTTCCATATGGATAGAGCGGAATTGCGGACCCGTCCACAATTTCTGCCAAAGGTGGTATCATCTTATCATATGAACCAACCTATTGTGGTGCCTGTGGCTACTCGTGACTTGGAGGATTCCGAGTTACTTGATGTAGTCAGGGCTTTGAAAATTTACGTGGCCAGGACGGCTAGGATCAGGAAAACGGAGTCGCTGTTTGTCCTGTCTGCATCCAACAAGATTGGTGCTCCTGCTTCAAAGCAAACTATTGCTCGCTGGATCTGTAACATGATTCAGCAAGCGCATTCTACGGCTGGCTTGCCGTTACCAAAATCGGTCAAGGCCCATTCCACTAGGAAGGTGGGCTCTTCTTGGGCGGCTGCCCGGGGGGTCTCGGCACTTCAGCTGTGTCGAGCTGCTACTTGGTCGGGTTCAAACACTTTTGCAAAATTCTATAAGTTTGATACCCTGGCTGATGAGGACCTTATGTTTGCTCAATCGGTGCTGCAGAGTCATCCGCACTCTCCCGCCCATTTGGGAGCTTTCGTATAATCCCCATGGTCCTTAAGGAGTCCCCAGCATCCTCTAGGACGTTAGAGAAAATAAGATTTTACTTACCGGTAAATCTATTTCTCGTAGTCCGTAGAGGATGCTGAGCTTCTTCTGCATTACTTGTATATAGTTATTGCTTCAATAAGGGTTATGTTATTGTTGCATTGGGCATGAACTGATGCTATGTTATTTGTCATACTGTTAACTGGGTTGTTATCACAAGTTTTACGGTGTGATTGGTGTGGCTGGTATGAATATTGCCCTGGATTACCAAAATCCTTTCCTCGTACTGTCAGTCTCCTCTGGGCACAGTTTCTCTAACTGAGGTCTGGAGGAGGGGCATAGAGGGAGGAGCCAGTGCACACCAGGAACTAAATTCTTTCTTAAAGTGCCCATGTCTCCTGCGGAGCCCGTCTATCCCCATGGTCCTTACGGAGTCCCCAGCATTCTCTACGGACTACGAGAAATAGATTTACCGATAAGTAAAATCTTATTTTTTTATTTTTTGGTCAGAGAATTTTTTTTTATTATTTTATAATATAACTGGACTCTGTATTGTTATTTTCCCCTCAGCTCACTTTAAAATAGTTATAAAGGAGAAAGATATCTAAAAGCAATTATAGAGTAAGACCATTTTCCTTACTGTGTAAGCTGCAAACTAGGTGTCCTGTTAGTTGCTTTTCATTTTACCTTTGTATGCCTTACTGCCATGTTTTACTTATTGCACAGTGTAATCTATGTAGTAGACCCAAAATGGCTGCCTCACATGGTACTCTCTTGTGTAGAATAAACAATGCATGGTTCTAAACTCTCCTAATATATTTGTCTCCCTAAATATGTGTCATTTCTTCACCTTTTGAGAGAATTTATTTATTAAGACAACTTCAAGCAAAATATATTACAAAAATAAATATCTATTTTTATTTTAAACAAAATGTAGCCTATTTTTGTTCTACTACTTCATCTTCTACTACTTCTTCTTCTTCTTCTTCTTCTTTGTCTTCGTCTTCTTCTTTAAAAACACCACACCGTCTTTAAGAAAAAAGTTTATTACTCAGGGTCTTCACCTGGGGGCGGCGGCCTTTAAGCTCTTTTGCATGGCTGCCGCCTTCCCAGGGCTTCCAGCTTCTTCACCTGGTGGGCGGCGGCTGTTAAGCTCTTTTGCATAGCACTTGGAGAACCAAAATTGCCAGCATGTCCGGACATAAAGGGCCCGCTGGTACATGTAAAGAAAATATTAAAATAAAAACACCACACCGTCTTTAAAAAAAAGTTTATTAGTCAGAGTCTTCACCTGGAGCCGGCGGCATTTAAGCATTTTTGCATGGCCACCGCCTCTCCAGGGCTTCCGCCGTCTTCACCTGGGGGCTGCCGCCTCCCCAGGGCTTCCGTCGTCTTTCTTCGTCGTCTTCACCTGGGAGGCAGCGGCCTTTAAGCTCTTTTGCATGGCTGCCGCCTTCCCAGGGCTTCCAGTGTCTTCACCTGGTGGACGGTGGCTGTTAAGCTTTTTTGCATAGCACTTGGAGAACCACAAGTGCCAGCATGTCCGGACATAAAGGGCCCACTGGCACCTGTAATTCATCTGTAAAGAAAATATTAAAATAAAAACACCACTCCGTCTTTAAAAAAAAGTTTATTAGTCAGGGTCTTCACCTGGGGGCGGTGGCCTTTAAGATTTTTTGCATGGCCGCCGCCTCCCCAGGGCTTCCGACGTCTTCACCTGAGAGGCAGCGGCCTTTAAGCTCTTTTGCATGGCTGCCGCCTCCCCAGGACTTCCGGCGTCTTCACCTGGGGGGCAGCCGCCTCCCGAGGGCTTCCGGCGTCTTCACCGGGGAGGCAGTGGCCTTCAAACTCTTTTGCATGGCTGCCGCCTTCCCAGGGCTTCCAGCGTCTTCACCTGGTGGGCGGCGGCCGTTAAGCTCTTTTGCATAGCACTTGGAGAACCACAAGTGCCAGCATGTCCGGACGTAAAGGGCCCGCTGGCACCTGTAGTCCACCTGTAAAGAAAATATTAAAATAAAAACACCACACCGTCTTTAAAAAAAAGTTTATTATTCAGGGTCTTCCCCTGGGGGCGGCGGCCTTTAAGCTCGTTTGCATGGCTGCCGCCCATCCAGGACTTCCAGCGTCTTCTTTATTCAGGAGCTCTTCCGCCGTCGGACTGACGCCGACTTATATAAGTCAGCCGGAGGTGCCGGGGTGATGACGCGGCGAGCCGTGATTGGCTCGTGGTTGCCATCTTGAATTAAAAAAATTACGCTGAGGTGCCATTTTTTAAATTGGTACCACTCAGCTACCAAACTCTGCAGAATGGCAGTGCCACTAATACTCTCACTGCTACCGATGCCCGCACCTCCGCGCACCCATACAGTGATGGCAGCGGATCCAGTGACGGATCCTCTGGCCAATCACTGTGGCCTCACTGACAGGGGCGTGCTTTCATGGGTTGAAAGCACATCCTTGTATGAAAGCAGCACCTCTAATGGTGCCGCTTTCCCATGCATTTCCAATGGACTTTTAATGCCCATGGCTAGGCCCCACCCACCCCCGCCCCCCACTCCCACACCCTTCCCCATTCACAATGGGAGGCACCACGATCGGTGCCTCCCAAACACATTTAAACAGGGATAATGAGATTAGATTAATATAAAGGAGATACTTATGACAGAATATCTCCTATATAATAGCCGAGATCTGTGACTTTGTGATTCATTTGCTAACGCTGGGCGGAGTCACAAAACTGGGCGGAGTTAGTCAAATGAGTCACAGATCTGGCCAAATCTATAGGAGACTAGGAGCAGAAGCAGATAGTATGGGCATGGCACAGGCAGGGATGCATACTTCCCAGCTTTCTTCAGGAGTTTTCTTCAGGCAGGAGGGACACACACACACACACACACACACACACACACACACAGAGCGAAAAGGGGGCGTGGCTTCACGGGAGGGCCCCCGTTTTCGTCAGTGAGGGGGCTTGCCCAGCGCTCTGTGAGCTGCTGGCATGCCCCCAGGGGCTGATTATGAGTCCAGGGGGCCCAGGGCACTTGAGACAGGGGGGCCCTATCTCATTGCTGTGCCTGCTATGGGGTTGGGGGCGTGGCCTAATCGCGCCACGCGAGGCCACGCCCCCTTATGCAAATTCCGGGATTTTTTTTTTTTAAATGGAATTTTGGCCCCTCAGCCTCGGGTAAATCCAGAGGAGGTGGTCGCTCCCCCCTACACACCCGCACAAGCAGAAGAAAGCAGGGAGACTGCTGCCTCCCTGCAACACCACAGACCTGCCAATACGCAGCAGCGTGTGCTGACTGTAGCACATTGCTGCTGCTGTTACTGGCAGGACAGGGGAGCTTCTGAGCTGGGACAGAGCTACTCGTGCCGGGGAGACCCCTAAAACTGTGGGGCCAACAGTACGTACCGCCTTCCCCCCCCCCTTAATCCGGCTCTGCTGCTGGAACCCCCCCTTAATCCGTACTCCCTGATGCCCCCTCTCCCTCTGTCTCCACTATTCACCGCTGCTCTGCTAAGCAGAACAGCGAGTACAGGAGCTTTCCAACTGCTCCCCCCTCCCCCACCCGCAGAACACTGCGACCCGCGGGTGGGACAGCGGGACAGACCCCAAAAAATGGGACTGTCCCGTGAAAATCGGGACATTTGGGAGTTATGGGGGTGTGTGAGGGGGTATGCCGTACAGACAGACGGGCACCGGCTCACTGTGTGCTTGACCCCCCACATCAGCATACTCAGCAGGGTCTCTCTGGCGCGGAGGAGCGTCACTTTCTGGCACACTCCACGCTTCTTAGCTGCAGTTTTGTGGGTCACCAGCCGCTGTGCACTTTCCGTACTGCCTCTGTTATCTCCAGCCCCGGCAACCCCACCGCTAGCTGCAGCGCTGCCACCCGCAGTGAGGTGCGCCCAGCTCCTTCACACATTTTAGCCGGCGGGTAGCGCTGCAGAAGTCCGAGCTGCTTGCAGGCTCTGACCCCCTCCTCCCTCCAGCCGCAGCTTCTCCTGGGAGCTAACCAGTCACTCCCAGTCTCCCCTTACCACAGTGCCCAGCAGCCGCGAGGTCCACGCCACGTGCATGCTATGACCCCCTCCTCCCTCCAGCCGCAGCATCTCCTGGGGGCTAACCAGTCACTCCCAGTCTTACCTTACCACAGTGCCCGGCAGCTGCGCGAGGTCTGCGGTGTGTGACTGAGGAGGGGGGGAGGGATGCGGACGGGCAGAGGAAGTAGGACTTCAGCCTAAGAGAATCAGCCATGCCAAGTCTCCACCAGCAGCAGATCCCAACAGGTTGGAGTGGAACAGCAGCAGCCAGCAGCAGTGACTCCAGTAAGACACATCTGTCTGTCACCACTGTTTTGTCCCTAATACCAATCTCTCCCGTGCCCTGTGTTCTGTCATGTCCCTGTCACCCCTGGCCTTGACCTGCCACCCTTATCCTGGCCCTTTCACCCTTATCCTGTAACTTTCATCCTTATCCTGGCCCTGTCACCCTTATGCTGGCCCTGTTACCCCTATCCTGGCCCTGTCACCCCTGTGCTTGCCCTGTCAACCCTATACTGGCCCTGTCACCCCTGTCCTGGTCCTGCCGCCCCTACCCTGGCCCTGTCACCCCTATCCTGTCCCTGCCATTTCTGTCCTGGCCCCGTCGCCCCTGTCCTGGCCCCGTCACCCCTGTCCTGGCCCCGTCACCCCTGTTCTGACCCTGTCACCCCTGTCCTGGCCCCGTCAACCCTGTTCTGACCCTGTCATCCCTGTCCTGGCCCTGTTACTGCATACCCTCCAACTACCTTTTTGGCATGTACAGTACCCGCAGCACCTCCAGACCTCTCCCCAATGCACCACACCTCCGCACCTTCCCCTCCACCACATGCGGCACTCCACCCCTCCCCCACATGCTGTGCCTCCAGACCCCCTACACCACCCGCGGCTCCCACACCTCCGCCCCTTCACCACCCCCAGCACCTCCAGGCCCCCTCCACCATTCACCCCCCTTATATGTCTCTCCCCACACCTACCCCCCTCCACCCGCAGCATCTGCAGACACCCTCCTCCATCCGCGGTCCCCCCCTCACGCACCCCTCCCACACCAATGGCACCCCCGCACCTGCCCCTCCACCACCTGCAGCACCTCCAGACCTCCTTCCCCATCCGCCGCAACACCCGTACCTGCCCCTCCCCTACCCATGGCGCCTGCGGACCCCTACCCCACCAGCGGCACTCCCGCCCCTTCCCATCCCACAGCACCTCCGGAACCCTTCACCCATCCACAACATCCCCACACCTGCCCCTCTCCCACCCATGGCACCCCTGCCCCTCCCCCCCTGCAGTGCCTCTGGACCCCTCCCCCATCTGCATCCCCCACTCCTCTGCCCCTCCCCCACCCGCAGCACCTCCCGACCCTTCCCCATCCGGGCCCCACCCCCACTTCCGCCCCCCCCTCCACCCGCAGCATCTACAGACACCATCCGCAGTCCCCCCCGCACCCGCTACATTCTGTACATCGTGCCCTGCAGGTGCTGTTCACGCCGTCGCAAGGGGCTGCGCCTCCTTCACCATCGCACGCCCTTTCATTGTGCAATATATAACCACTAACAAAGGAATGCAGGTAGTACTCCATATAATACAAGTATTGAACCCCAGAAAGGCATGCAGGGGCTAAGGGGGCGTAGCCCCTTGCAACGGTGTGAAGAGCGCCCATAGGGCGCGATGAAGCACCTAGTGTGTCATAAGTATCTTCTTTATATTGTTTTAATCATTAATGACAGGGGAGGCACTGCGTCCCCTGCCTTCCCTGACTGCACGTCCCTGGTTTGCCCAGACCACCCGCCCACCAACTAACCTTGCCTAACCCAGTCTTCCCATCTGTCATCTCAAATCTGATATTTTGACCTATTTAGTAAAGGAGAAAAACGCACCTATACGTCAATGGTGTGAGAGTGAAAAAAGAGAGCAAGAAATGAGTGGGGCATGGAGAGCCCACCGGGGGAATGCAGAGGTAAAGGCCCATGCTTTGGGGTGTGGCCTGCTGCCACAGAGGCTTGGCTAACATGGTATAGGGCCCATGATAAATATATATAGTAAATACTGCTAGTGCATGCATGATAATATACAAGATTAATAACTGCAATACACTGTAGATAATATGTATAATGTACAATTCAAGTGCACAAACGGGACCTGATCCATAGACGAGGAGGTGGGGCCAGAGGCAGTAGGGCCCACCGGTGGTTTCCCCTGTACCCCTATGGGCCAGTCCAACCCTGAGTGGGAGTGAGGGGGGGAGGGGGACAGTCATAACCACCATAGCATTAATTTCTGACGCTAACAGGAATTACAACTGTACAAATGTAGCCATTCTCGTTGTGGATACATCTTAAGGCGATTGCGCCTTGTTAGTCGCGACCGCACCGCGTACGTCTGGACATCTAAGACATGTGTGTGCCCCATTCACATGGATGGGGGCGGCAAATGCCGCAACACGACATGGCTAGGCACAGGTGCGCATAGCTGCGTCGAGGGTGCACGTTTCCCTCAGATGTAGCCATGATCAGCATGGCTACATCTGTATATAGTATTGGATAAAAACAAAAGTAATGATTAAAGCACGATTTAATTCTCTTACATCTCTACATATTAATAAAAATGGATCAGCGTGCAACACTGGCACACTGGGATTTAGGCAGGCAGAGAGAGAGAGAGAGAGAGAGTAAAGCACCCTTCATATATCTCCAATGGCCCATTTGCTGCCGCTTGTGGATGTTAAGTAATGGCACTGTCCCAGTAGGTGTGAGATTTTGTTTTTATCCAATACTATGCTATCCCCAAGGTCGTAAGTCATATATTATAATAGTCATGCTAAACGTCTGCCGACGATTCAAAATAAGCTGCTCTTATCTTTGTCCAGTCACTAACCTTCTACCAGTGTGCTATGCCGTGCCAGGCCTCTGAAAGCATATGCAAGAGACAGCAACAGCATAGCCCTGACATAGGCAGTTTCCATTATGACATCACAGCATCACCTCACACACCCCACCAGACCAGCTAAGACTGGTTATTTCTGGTTTGAGGCCCTTGTCTTTTACATGACTGACCTAAGGGAAATGTGATTTCACTTATTATTTAAAATTATTACATGAGAAAAATTTTATTACTGCCATTTGCCGGCAGTTTTGCTCACTTAGTGGCATCTAATATTGTGATGTATATTTTATATTTTACAAATAGAGCCTGATTCAGGTTGGATCGCAATCGCAATAAGCGATCCAACGGTAAAAATTGCTAAGAGGATGCGGGATCCTGCGCAGTGCCCATCCTGCGCATGCGCCTGCATTTTCTACGGCGCCCCACAGAAAATGCGATTGCTTCTGCCTGTCTATGAGGCAGAGATGGTCGCGGGGGTGGAGGCAACGCTCCATTTCAAAGACGGAGATGGAGTATAGCGGGGACGAGACTTCAAAACAGGGGCGGCAACGGAGAAACGGGGCGTAGTCGGGGCAGCTACATGACATCACATGCAGCCGATGCTATCACAAAAATAGCTGCGGGTCTCATGCGGGCGCCTAACATGTGGGGCATACTAGCCCTGTGCTGGGTGTCCCCCCGCATGTCAGAGAATCTGATCATAAATGTGCTAAATTTAGCACCTCTAGGATCAGGTCTGAATCACCCCCATGGAACAAAAAAAAGGCCCAAATTATGTGATTTTAGTTTTGTTTGTCAATTTTTGAAAACAAAAAAACAAAACCAGTCACGGCAGTTTGGCAAAAACCAAATACAAAGCCGGATGACGAATCAGGGCCAATTCCAAATCCAGCAAAAATGGTCCTGTGCACAGCTCTAGTAATATTCTAATATCACATTGAGTTTGCTAGCATTGTATGTCTAGGTATGTGCTTATATGAGACTTTCCCTTTAACTCCTGTTTGGGGAATTCAGAGTTTAATAAATAATTCCTGTAGTTTAGCTGGTCATTCAAAACTTGGGATCAGTGCTACCATATGGTCCCTACTGGTCTGCACATGTGCACTGATGTTGCTTACTAACTGGTAGCTGCATTAGAAGTTGTTGCATTCCACAGGAGGAGCTAGCTGCTTATATCCAGTTTTGCGTTCCACATGGCACAGTCGGGAGCACCAGTGCCACATTTTACACATGGTACCCTGAAGTTACCGGCAGAGAGGTGCATCTCTGCCTGACCGATTACGTGACTTAGGTGTTGAACAGTGTAATGTTTTTTTGTTGCGCTTTGACCTTTGGGACCTTGTGTTAATACTGTTGCTATAGGATGTGATACCAGTACCAGGCAGGCCATGTGGTCCAAATTAAACTACTGTACATGTAGTTTGCTGTCTTTTTGATCATTATTCTGTTGGTATAAACATACTTGCCTACGCTCCCTCATTCTGCAGGAGACTCCCTGAAATAGAAGCAATCTCCCTAACTCCCTGAATAGTCCAGCAATCTCACTGATTGCACCTTAACCCCTGATGGGGGGGTAAGGTAGAGAATAGAATAACAGTCGGTAAGAGTAATTCTAGTAAGGCACTTGTAAATAATGGTAAGTTACCATTAAAGCAAAAGGGCAAAGGAAATATTAACATAAAATGTATGCTTGCGAACACAAGAAGCCTATCAGGTAAAATGGGGGAATTGGAATGGCATGTATCAAAAAATCAGTATGATATTATAGGTATTACGGAAACATGGTGGGACGACTCTCACGACTGGGTTACTAATTTGGAGGGAGGGACAGGGCTACCAAAAGGGGAGGAGGGGTATGTCTCTATGTAAAACCATCTCTAAAACCAAACTTAATATATGTTATTTACGAGGGGACTGGTGATAATGTGGAATCACTATGGGTTGAGATCACTAGTGGGGGCACTGAAATAAAGAAACTAGTCATTGGCACGTGCTACAAGCAACCAGATATTAGCATACGTGACGAGGAACTACTCTCACAGCAAATTGAAAAAGCTGCGGCAATGGGGGACATCCTAGTGTTAGGGGATTTTTAACTATCCGGGTATAAACTGGAGTAACGATTCATGTGTAAAAATTAGGAGCAGCAGGATTCTAAACACATTAAAGGATCAATATGTCGAAGTCAGAAAAATGTCTCTATGCACGTTGCCATATTTGCACCGCACACTGGTCCGCGCTGCGCGTGCGTGCGCTCTCCCGTGGAGGCGCATACCCGCAATAGCGTGCACTCACAGGTGCGGTATGCGTATTTACGGTAGAGTTTACGTAGTCGTAGCGTGCGACTCATTCGTTACATATTTTCACAATTAATGTAGTTTATAGATTATGGTCCCTTTGATAGATTCTGAAAGTTTGGTTAATATAGAATGTCCCTGAACGGAGGAATCCCTCTTTGTATTGTGCGAAGGGTCTAACAGGAGTCAGACAGTGGTGTTTGGTACCTATCGGAAGAGTATTTAAATAGCAATATTCCGGTGTTGGTTTGGAGCAGATTAATTGCTCGTGCGAATAGTTATGGACATAAGAAGTTATGTCCATTTATTTATTATTATTTGTCCTTACTTAGTCATGCATCTGAACAGTTGGAGACAGGCATCAGTAGGTCTCAAATGTCTCTTTGACCTCAGAGATCCCCCAAACAATAGTTTGCATGTTAAGAGGGCCTCATATCTACACATGCATAAGGTAAACACAGGAATAGTAATTGAAGATCAATTGTACTCCAAATCAGTATCTTTCCCGCAGACGGAGTACAATAGTCTTTAATTACACTGAGCTTTTGAGACTCAATGAGGAGGGTCAACACCTGTGTTTACAAATGGGGCTGGATTTGTATACAGGAGAATGAGGGCTGAGATGTCATTGTCTCAACTGAAAGTGGACATCATGAATATAGAACAGAACCCAGACAGGATTCTGTTTTGTATTCGCCAAACAATACCCCCTCCAGAAGACAGGAATGTGTTAGTTATCACCCATTGTTTTGCATAACCAGGGCCACTGATATGAATCAACTTGTGACCTTTGTTATAATGCGAAGCCGAGTTCCTGCGTCCAATGGACAGTGAGACTGTAGGGACCAATAGATTGCATTGTGTGAGTAGCATAAAAGACGGGCCTGTGACATCCAGCCTTTACTTCTCTTCAAACTGTTATCATTGCTGATAATCGGGAAGCTGGCTGTCCAGAGGCGCTTGCGATCGTTACCCTTTGTGCGTAAGTTTCTCTCCGTAATCATTGTCTTTCTGTGAGCCAATTCCTCTCTCTCTCTCTCCATCTCTCTCTCTCTTCTTTACTCTTATATCTCTCATAGTATTATAGCATTGTATTGTATAGCATTCAGGTTAGTATAGTATTGTCTTTTTGTATTTATTGTTTAGATCTGTGGTTAGGAAGTCTCTGTTATATTGTAGTGTATCATATGTACTGTTATCCCCTTTTACAAGTATATTAGACATAATACAGTTAATAGGCCTTGGAACCTAAACCAGTATCTGTGTATTTTCTATAGTGATAAGTGTTCACTTGAGCGTCGGTGACGCTCAAGCAGCTTTGTAGATAGTCAGGTTACACAAGGTTGCACTTACACCCTGTACTCACATTAAGGTATTCAGTGTATTTCATTGGTATAAGGTTTTAACATAAAGGTATAGTGTTGTAAGCGTCTGCATCGCTGGTGACCTCCTCGTGGTCTCGAGCGTATGCTACGCTACAGCGAATCATTCCCCTAGACATAACCAATAACGTGTCCTGTGATCACTGGGCCGTGAGCGAACGTGACGCTTGAGCGTCTCGCCTACGGCTGAGCGATCGCTAAGCAGATAGCGTACCATTACGGTACTTCTTAAGTAAACAGCGTACAGTGTTCTTAGCTTCATAAAGGGTTGTTTATACGACAAAGGAATTTAGCATTGTCAATTGGGGACTCGTCCTATACTTCTCACATCTGCACTAGGTAGATCAGCAGACATTATCCCCCAGCAAAGGGTGGGAGATTGTCTCATAGTGCTGGCGGGATAAGCGTCTGCTTCGCTTAGATAAAGAGTGCTGAAGGAACCCGGTAACCGGAAGTAAGAACAAAACGCTTGTGTCTTTTTAAAACTGTTTATTTTTCTTTTGTCTTGCGTACGCATACATACCTGCATTTCTTTTCACTTGTGTATTTCATTTTTCGTATATCACTATTCCTGTTTGCCAAATTTTATAGTTGATAGAAAGTGCTAAAAGGAGATTTGCTGTTATTTAATAGTAGAGGTAATAGTTAAAGTATAGAACAACACACGGTTTGTCTGAAGATACAAGGCAGTCAGTGTGGATTGCGGTAGATGATCAGGGATCACCTACATTGATAAATAAATATATTGTGTTACGGTGGATCCTTTGCATTGCGTACACGTGTCGCTAACAAAGACTAGCGTACGCAATCCAAAAGGCAGACGCACGCAGCGTTCATTACGCAACGTAGCGTCCGGTTACGCCCACGTAGCTCAAGTTGTGATAAAGTGAAGTAACGCAAAGGCGATAATTAACGCACAGCGGTAGATAACGCGACGCGGTAAATAACGCAAATCTATTTTTAGAAAATCTGAAATTTAGTTTAACAGATCCTGCTCCTAATTGGTAACACTCTTGGCCTGAAGACAATTTCTGCGCAGAAATAGACATAGAAACAAAGTGTACATGTGTTGAGTGAGTGTGTTTATACAATTTAAAAGGTGGAACCAAAAGGAAAGCCGGGTACTCGTCAAGGGACATACGTGTAAGTGACATATACGGTGGCTAGGGAGGCATCTCTGGTTAAATAATATTTGAGCATTAGAGTATAGCGGACCATAAGGTAACAAGACCAGGAGGTCATAAGGTAACAAGACCAGGAGGTCATAAGGTAACAAGACCAGGAGGTCATAAGGTAACAGACCAGGAGGTCATAAGGTAACAGGTAAAATAGACAAAGAGGTCCGCTATAAAAGTCCAGTGGCACAACGCCTGGGGTGTTGGTGCAGAACCCATATAGGCCATACAAGCTCTCGCTGAAGGAATCGCGGCCGGAAACATCGATTCCATTGATCTTTCAGTACATGACAAGTAGTGCTCGTGTACTGAACGATTGGACCGCACGTAATTGTGTGCAGTAGTTAGTAATCTGACCTAATACCATCAGAGTAAAGTGGTCACAAACGCTATTTGTACATTCTGACGTGATTTGTGTAATTTTTTATTTTTTGGGAAGGGAAGTTCGCTGGTCACTCAGGAACTATCCAACAACCGATACTTGCTGGGGAAAGCGCCCCAGTAAATAAAGGTTCACAGGGGCCCTAGGTTGGGTACAGCAGCTCTGGCTACAGTGATTGCAGCACAGGCCAACGTGGGCGAGAAGTAAGTGGGGTACTTGATAAACCACCACCGCCGGCCTGCCCAAGGACATCTTGGTTTGTTTGTAAGGGTTCGCTGAAAGCCTTGATATTCAAGGAGGAATAGGCAACGCCTGCAGATTATGGGGGCCATTTGTTCAGGTAGGGGGCGATCAACCTCGGTTCGGGTTGATTCAGAGAACCGATCCATCGGGTCGGCACGATATGTGATGTGTAAGATGGAAATCACGCTGAAGTTTTATGTGATGAATGGGAGAGAATGACTGTACAAGACAGGGACAAATTCCCAAGAATAGGTAGCTTCAGTCCAGTAGTGTTACAAAATTTAAGGAGGAGGATAAGTCTCGTTGAACCAACGAAGAGACAAAATAAACATTATGAATATTTACAGTTATGGCAACAGGAAAGTGAATTACAAAAAGAGTCTATTGACTTTTCTGACTCTTATCTTGAGGGGAGAGACATGGCAGCAGGAGAGGAGTTGATTGCGGAGAGAAAAGCACAAAAGTGGAACAATAAAAACGCTCTTAGCAACTGTAATATAGATTATAAGAATAAGTGTAATAAATGTAACTATGATTATTGTAATACTGTTGAATGTACAACTATTAACCTGTGCAAGTTGCCCCCCCATGTCAAACCTCCCTCAGGAATACAAACAAGACAGTGAGCCCAGAACGATGTCAGCACCTCTTCCAGCAACCATCACAAAAGCCATCCAGGTGGACACGACCAAATTGGTAAAGGCAATAATCGAACCCCCTAACGGAGGGTCAGGTGAGGTCGTGTCCACAGGTACGTACAATGTTTCATATCACGCACAAACAGAGGTACCCCATATTGTAAGACCAACACAAGATGATGTAACTGAGCTCGATCTGGCCAGGGTGATCTCAGTCCCCAATGGGAAGACTGACGATCAGGGAATCATTCCCGTCAAGGACAGTGCAATGCGCTGTCTCTTGTCCCGGACCGAATTGAGATCAATTATGTCCGAATTTCCTGATCCTGGGAAAAATCTAGCCAAATGCCAAAGGTTTATTAAAGAACTAGGAAACGCCACAGAACCCACCAACAAAGAGTGGCGGACAGTGCTGAGGGCATGTTTACCCTCCAGGGTTGACCCTGAAAAATTCATTGCTGATTGTAAATTAAACATGGAGGTACCCTGTATGGAGGAACACAATCAGGAATGTATTAGGCAGATTAACCGACAGTTAGGAATATATTTCCCAACCACTGTCAAGTGGAGTGAAATTTTCTCCATAAGGCAAAACGAAAAGGAAAATGTTTCTAATTATTTCAATCGAGCACTGCAAATAATGGCTAGGAACACTGGGATCGCAGACATCAAGACAAATGCACAACATAAAGGAATAGCGGTTAAGGTATTAATGAATGGTTTAAAGGATGAATTAAAAACAAGGGTACAGACCACCAACCCAAACTGGAGAGAGATCTCGGTGGCCGCACTAAGAGAGGCCGTCATTAATCATGATCAGAATAGCACCAGGTACAGAGAGTCACTAAAAGATAAGTTAATGGCAGCAAATATTCAGGCCCAAACCACAAGACCACCCCAACAAAAGCCACACACCCCTGCGAGAAATCCAGATATGAAAGTCTGTTACAGTTGTCATAAAAAGGGACACATTGCAAGAGATTGTAGGTCAAGAGAAAAACAACACCATAATCATAAAAACCAAAGAATCAGGGAAGTACAGGGGAAACGATTGATGATGATGAACATCCGAGCGTTTGAGGAGGCATCAAATCAACCAAAACCCCAGGCCATTGGCACATGGAGGAACTTAAGGATTTGTGATCTGTGCAAAAGAGAAGGGCATTATGCCAGTAACTGCAACAGCCCACATAAAATCAGACCCCCTAGACATGAAAATGAGCAAAAGTTATGACACACCAAATTACAAGCAGGGATCATATAGGAAGAATTTTGGGCCACACCCATAATATATAGTTAGGAAAGGTGATCATTAGGACTGATGGTAAGCCTGAGGTAACGGTTAGTAAATTGGGAGGTCATTCACTGAAGACACAGGAATGACCAGGTTAAACGTTGTAAATGTATTTGTGAAAAAAAATTTTTCTTTCTCTCTCTATCCCCATCTCTGACGATTATTGGTAAGAATTCAAACATTGCATATTCGCTTGGTCCTTGCAGAAGTCTACCAAACCCCAGCATGACCTATCCACCACAATGTATTCTGGCCAGATACAGACAGTGGAATAATGCAAGTGCTGGTGGGGAGGGACTGCTCAAGGAAACCATTAGACACGTAGATACGACAGCCTAATAGTCTGACAATGTTTTCTTAATGTTGACAACGTTTAAAAATGCTTTGTTTCTCTTCTCTTATTGGTGGTTATTGTCGGGTTATGTAATGTATATATGCACATGAATTGTTCTCTATCTCTTTTGTTTTTTATTTTCTCTCTCTCCTCACTCATGTTTCCATGATTTAAAGATGGTATGTCACCCCTAAGTGTTAACCAATGGTAATGCCAGATTTTTGCTCCACACAGAAAGATCGCTAGTTAGGAAGAAAGATTACATCACCAGAAGGTTCATTCGGAAGACTGAAGAGACAGCACCTTTTGAGAGGACAGCAGAACAAAAAGAACAACAAAACGAGAGAACTTATTATCGTAACGAGTTCTCTCCCCCTCAAACTGATTTTCTTATACCCCCTTTACAAATTTCTTCTTTTCTCCTCCTGTAAGATGGACTTGCCCCAAGAGACTGTGACATGGATTTTCCCGTTAACCATGATGTTGACCAGAGCAGTCTGTTTCGGTGAGAGTACCAGTGAGGTCGAGAAAGGATCCAGAAAGGTCCTGATGACTGAGACGGAGGTGTAAATTTCCAATAGCAACCCAATCACCAAGCAAAGGCGAGTACCGGGCACGATCTAACAACCATGTTATTTGTAAACAACTGTGAAGGAATGTTAGTTCAAAAAGAAAGTTGTATCTGTAGGCTCTGTAACAAAGAAATGCCAATCCAGTTTTAATATCCATATGGACCGGCATCCATTGAGTGACTATCACTCCTTAGTGGGTAATGTGTTAAATAAGACCGATTGTTGGGTATGCTCTCAAGTACCTCAGGGACACAGCAAATCAGGGCTAGTACCATTTCCTTTAACGTTAGGGGAGGTACTTGAGCTAAGTGGTGGGAGACCGGTGGACCGGAGGTTTAATATCTCCAGCCCTCCTAGTTTGAAGCTCCACCAATACCATGTGGATAGGTCCCTCATATGTTTTAACATCTCCAATCCCAGAAAACCGGGAAATTGGGAAGTGTCATGGAGCAACCTTACCATGACCTTTTCACACAGAGCAGATAGAATGCCTACAGATACAGAGCTGGTACGCCACATAGCCAGTAGAGGAAAATCTTTTCGGTATCGATATACCTTAGGAAATAGGATTACTAGAGTTGGAGAGGTATCACCAGGATACTGTGCACATGTCATACAAACTGATACGTGCATTAGGCAGATGGAAGAATTAGGGTCAGGAGATTTCACCTGGAAGGTTTGTAACATGGTCATGTCCTTCTCCGTCCCTTATGTTCTCCCCGATGACGCATATTTCATATGCGGGAGAAAGGCGTACAAGTGGCTAGCCCCAAACTCTGAAGGATTGTGTTATATTGGAAAAGTATTGCCTGAAGTGATGACTGTTACACATGACAAAATGAAGGACATACACCGTGGTGCCCAAGCTCCTTATACTCACACTCATTACGAGCACCGAGTTAAAAGACAACTGTCAGAAAGGTTAGAGCATCCGGCCTCCGATCTTATCCATGAATCCACTGGGATTCAGGTTCTGGTAGCGTTAGATTTCACTCGTACCGCTCGGGGAGTGATGAATTATAGATACATTTCCGCACTCGCCAATTTGTTAGATAATATCACTGAAATGTATGATGACACGTTTAGATACACTGGAAGAGAACTTCAAGCTTATAAAACAGAACTAGTTCAGCATAGGATGGTTCTTAATTACCTTACAGCAGTAACAGGCGGATATTGTGTTACATTGGCAACACAGTACGGCATAAAGTGTTGCACGTATATCACAAATAGCACCGAGGATCCGGTAGAGGTCATAGACCAAAAGATGGATGATATTCTGCAATTAAAGTGGGAATTTCGTCGAAAACACAATCTCACCCTTGCTGCTGTAGGTAATGAGCTGACTGGTTGGGTGTCATGGTTGAACCCGCGAAATTGGTTCTCCGGTTTGGGAGACTGGGCTCAAGGAGTCATAATGGATGTTGGAAAGTTTCTACTATGTATCTTGGGTGTCATTATATCGATTGGATTGATATTTAGATGCGGGCAGGCTTTAATGAGGTGCAAACAAAGTACAAAAGTGATGAGCTTGAGGAGTGAGGAAACTGTAATTAACCTGGATTTGATTTATGACCCAATGATAGAAACCAGAATGTGATGAAAAATGCGATTATGCGGTCCGTTTCTTTCACCTGTTTTTCTGCTTTTCTCCAAGATACAAAGACCCCTTGGACGAGGAAGTTGACGAGACGGTATACAGACAAGACAACAGACAAGACCAAAGATGCAGCTTTTGACCACTTGAGAAATGGACACTTGATGAACTTTGCCATGGATCCCCAGTTTCCCTAGTACTTTTAAACTCACGCTAGCCCAACATTTTTTTGTAAATCTGATGGCTCAGACAAAGCTATTTGCTCATGCCTAAGGAGCAATACAGCGCAAAGAAGACGACTCTCAACAGATACCGAACACAACCTCAACGACAGATGTACATTTCCCTGACATAGAATATCATTGCATTCTCCATAAGTGTTCTTTATCTTCATCTCTACAACCCTCAGGTAATAACACACATAGACGATAGGGAATACAGGCACAGATATCAGCAACCACATACCTCCCCCATTCATGTATCATCAATTAAAATGTGCATCCCCATTTTGTTACAACCACAGCCGAAATGAGCTCGGTAGAGTTTGACAGCCCATCCACAGACCCTTAGTACGGGATAAGAAGGAATTCAAATGTATACTTCGCAATACCTCGAAGCTTGATTTACCACACGTACGGCACGATGATACATGACCCCCCAAACATGGACTCATACACACATGCTTCTACTTTCTCACTAGGTCATACCCTTTTCACACCTACTCCTCTCTTCTTCCTTACCCCACCATGGAAATCAATTAACCCCTGACTTACATTTTTCTCCTTAAATGTTTTGTGGCAGTTATTATTGACTGCCAAAGGGTGGACTGTCGAAGTCAGAAAAATGTCTCTATGCACGTTGCCATATTTGCACCGCACACTGGTCCGCGCTGCGCGTGCGTGCGCTCTCCCGTGGAGGCGCATACCCGCAATAGCGTGCACTCACAGGCGCGGTATGCGTATTTACGGTAGAGTTTACGTAGTCGTAGCGTGCGACTCATTCGTTACATATTTTCACAATTAATGTAGTTTATAGATTATGGTCCCTTTGATAGATTCTGAAAGTTTGGTTAATATAGAATGTCCCTGAACGGAGGAATCCCTCTTTGTATTGTGCGAAGGGTCTAACAGGAGTCAGACAGTGGTGTTTGGTACCTATCGGAAGAGTATTTAAATAGCAATATTCCGGTGTTGGTTTGGAGCAGATTAATTGCTCGTGCGAATAGTTATGGACATAAGAAGTTATGTCCATTTATTTATTATTATTTGTCCTTACTTAGTCATGCATCTGAACAGTTGGAGACAGGCATCAGTAGGTCTCAAATGTCTCTTTGACCTCAGAGATCCCCCAAACAATAGTTTGCATGTTAAGAGGGCCTCATATCTACACATGCATAAGGTAAACACAGGAATAGTAATTGAAGATCAATTGTACTCCAAATCAGTATCTTTCCCGCAGACGGAGTACAATAGTCTTTAATTACACTGAGCTTTTGAGACTCAATGAGGAGGGTCAACACCTGTGTTTACAAATGGGGCTGGATTTGTATACAGGAGAATGAGGGCTGAGATGTCATTGTCTCAACTGAAAGTGGACATCATGAATATAGAACAGAACCCAGACAGGATTCTGTTTTGTATTCGCCAAACAATACCCCCTCCAGAAGACAGGAATGTGTTAGTTATCACCCATTGTTTTGCATAACCAGGGCCACTGATATGAATCAACTTGTGACCTTTGTTATAATGCGAAGCCGAGTTCCTGCGTCCAATGGACAGTGAGACTGTAGGGACCAATAGATTGCATTGTGTGAGTAGCATAAAAGACGGGCCTGTGACATCCAGCCTTTACTTCTCTTCAAACTGTTATCATTGCTGATAATCGGGAAGCTGGCTGTCCAAAGGCGCTTGCGATCGTTACCCTTTGTGCGTAAGTTTCTCTCCGTAATCATTGTCTTTCTGTGAGCCAATTCCTCTCTCTCTCTCTCCATCTCTCTCTCTCTTCTTTACTCTTATATCTCTCATAGTATTATAGCATTGTATTGTATAGCATTCAGGTTAGTATAGTATTGTCTTTTTGTATTTATTGTTTAGATCTGTGGTTAGGAAGTCTCTGTTATATTGTAGTGTATCATATGTACTGTTATCCCCTTTTACAAGTATATTAGACATAATACAGTTAATAGGCCTTGGAACCTAAACCAGTATCTGTGTATTTTCTATAGTGATAAGTGTTCACTTGAGCGTCGGTGACGCTCAAGCAGCTTTGTAGATAGTCAGGTTACACAAGGTTGCACTTACACCCTGTACTCACATTAAGGTATTCAGTGTATTTCATTGGTATAAGGTTTTAACATAAAGGTATAGTGTTGTAAGCGTCTGCATCGCTGGTGACCTCCTCGTGGTCTCGAGCGTATGCTACGCTACAGCGAATCATTCCCCTAGACATAACCAATAACGTGTCCTGTGATCACTGGGCCGTGAGCGAACGTGACGCTTGAGCGTCTCGCCTACGGCTGAGCGATCGCTAAGCAGATAGCGTACCATTACGGTACTTCTTAAGTAAACAGCGTACAGTGTTCTTAGCTTCATAAAGGGTTGTTTATACGACAAAGGAATTTAGCATTGTCAAATACTTGTCTCAATTAGTCGAGGACCCAACCAGAGGTAATAATGTTCTGGACCAAGTTATTACCAATAATGTGGACATTATATCAAACATTACAGTTGGGGAGACCTTGGGAAACAGTGATCACTATATGATCACATTCAGCATCAGTTTCAAGAAACATAGCTATAAGGAATCAACAAAAACATTCAACTTTAGAAAAGCTAACTTCAATATGCTAAACGACATTAACTGGGAAGTTTTGTTTCATAGTAAAGACACATCGGAAATGTGGGATGCTTTAAAAGGGTTGCTTGATAGCAATATTCACAAATTCATACCCTTGGGCAGTAAACGCAGGAGTACTAGACTCAAATCAATGTGGCTTAATAAGGATGTCAAAGAAGCAATGGCTAAAAAGAGGTGTTCTTTTAAAGCATTTAAAACTAATGGAGGGGAGGAGTCATTCCAGTATTACAAAGAATGCAATAAAAGATGCAATAAAGTAATAAAGGCAGCTACAATTGTAAATGAAAAAACAAATCGCTATAGAGAGTAAAGCCAATCCCAAAGAGTTTTATAAATACATAAACATTAAAGGGTTAAAAAAATAGAACATAGGCCCATTAAAAGATGAACTGTGAGCCTTGGAAACGATGTCAAAATAAAAACGGATATACTGAACAGCTTTTTTCCACCAGGGAGGATCAGACGGTGTTAGTAGTGCATAACGACAGTGAAGGTAATGATTCTTGGCTAGATGCTTGTTTAAGTGAGGAAATAGTCCCGGAGAGACTAAGCAACATAAAGATTAATAAATCACCGGGACCAAATGGTTTTCATACGAGGGTTATTATGGAGCTTAAGGCACAGCTTGCAAGACCCTTATACTTGATTTTCTATAGTTCCATTAAATCGGGTATGGTACCGATGGATTGGCGTATAGCTGAGGTAGTGCCATTATTTAAAAAGGGTTCTAAAAATCATCCTGGGTACTATAGACCAGTTAGTTTAACCTCTATAGTGGGTAAAATATTGGAAGGAATTTTGAGGGATAGCATAGAGGATTATCTGCGGAATACTAAGTTTATTAGCAGGAGTTAGCATGGAGTTAACTTAATTAGCTTCTACGACGAAGTGAGCGATAATCTTAACCAGGGAAAAGCAGTGGATGTGGTCTATTTAGATTTTGCAAAAGCCTTCAATACAGTGCCTCACAAGAGACTGATCATCAAATTAAGGGAACTTGGCCTAGGATACACTATTTGTACATGGATAGGTAATTGGCTGGATAACAGGGTACAACGAGTAGTGGTCAATGAGATGTTCTCCAGCTGGGCACTAGTAGTCAGCGGTATACCACAAGGGTCCATATTTGGTCCGCTACTGTTCAATATATGTTTTAATGACCTAGGAATAGGTCTGGGAAGCATAGTGTCAATCTTTGCAGATGATACTAATCTTTGCAGATGATACTAAACTGTGTAAGGTAATTAATTCAGAAATAGATGTGGAGTCTCTACAGAATGACTTATTTAAACTTGAATTCTGGGTGTCTAAATGGGGAATGAGGTTCAATATTGAAAAATGCAAAGCTATTCATTTTGGGATTAAAAACAAACCTGCATCCTATTCAATTAATGGTGAAAATGTAAAGGTATCAGTAGTGGAAAAAAATTTGGGGGTCCTCATAGATAATACACTCAATAACAGTACACAGTGTCAAAATACAGTGAAGAAGACAAGTAAAGTCCTTGCTTGCATAAAACGGGGTATTGAGACCAGGGACGAGGATGTAATCATGCCGCTGTACAAATCATTGGTACGTCCGCACCTGGAATATTGTGTTCAATTTTTTGCACCATATTATAAAAAAGATATTGCGGAACTCGAAAGAGTTCAAAGGCGTGCTACTAAACTGATTAAAGGGTTAGAGACACTGGAGTACGAGGAAAGGCTAACTATGTTAAATATGTATACGCTAGAAAAGAGGCGTCTAAGAGGAGATATTATTAATATCTTCAAATATGTAAAGGGTCATTACAAGGAGTTAGCAGGGGATTTGTTTATTAATAGAACTCTGTATAGGACACGTGGACACTCACTGAGGTTAGAGGAGAGAAAATTCCGTACAAAACGTAGGAAGGGGTTCTTCACGGTAAGGGCAATAAAGATTTGGAACTCCCTGCCGGAGAAGGTAATAATAATGGCGGACTCTGTAAATGCATTCAAAATCAGATTGGACAGCTTTCTAGCTGAAAAAAGTATCCAAGGCTACAGCATTTAATATATTGGCATTAGTATCTGGGAGTTATACGAAATATAGTTGACAATTGGTACGAAGACATTATTTCAACTGGTGCATTATAATGTGCACAGCTAAACAACTATGTTACTATGTTAACCCCATTGTGCAGCTGCTACATTCCTGGGGCGAAAAAATAAATCACAGATACATACATTCAAATGGGAACATCAGTGCCATTTCCCTGTATTGGTTATAAGTAGTGATGTGCACCAGAAATTTTTTTGGTTTTGTCTTTTGGTTTTGGATTTGATCCGTGGCCGTGTTTTGGATTCGGACGCGTTTTGGCAAACCTCCCTTAAAATTTTTTGTCGGATTCGGGTGTGTTTTGGATTCGGGTGTTTTTTTTTTTTAAAAACCCTCAAAAACAGCTTAAATCATAGAATTTGGGGGTAATTTTGATCCTATAGTATTATTAACCTCAATAACCATAATTCCACTTATTTCCAGTCTATTCTGAACACCTCACACCTCACAATATTATTTTCAGTCCTAAAATTTGCACCAAGGTCGCTGGATGACTAAGCTAAGCGACCCAAGTGGACGGCACAAACACCTGGCCCATTTAGGAGTGGCACTGCAGTGTCAGACAGGATGGCACTTAAAAAAATTGGCCCCAAACAGCACATGATGCAAAGAAAAGAGAAAAAGAGGTGCACTGTGGTCGCTGGATGGCAGAGCTAAGCGACAAAAACACCTCAATATCACAGGAATTATTTTTAGTGATGTGCACCGGAAATTTTTCGGGTTTTGTGTTTTGGTTTTGGGTTCGGTTCCGCGGCCGTGTTTTGGATTCGGACGCGTTTTGGCAAAACCTCACCGAAAATTTTTTGTCGGATTCGGGTGTGTTTTGGATTCGGGTGTTTTTTTCAAAAAACCCTAAAAAACAGCTTAAATCATAGAATTTGGGGTTCATTTTGATCCCATAGTATTATTAACCTCAATAACCATAATTTCCACTCATTTCCAGTCTATTCTGAACACCTCACACCTCACAATATTATTTTTAGTCCTAAAATTTGCACCGAGGTCGCTGGATGGCTAAGCTAAGCGACACAAGTGCCCGACACAAACACCTGGCCCATTTAGGAGTGGCACTGCAGTGTCAGGCAGGATGGCACTTCAAAAAAATTGTCCCCAAACAGCACATGATGCAAAGAAAAAAAGAGGCGCAATGAGGTAGCTGTGTGACTAAGCTAAGCGACCCTAGTGGCCGACACAAACACCTGGCCCATCTAGGAGTGGCACTGCAGTGTCAGACAGGATGGCACTTGAAAAAAATACTCCCCAAACAGCACATGATGCAAAGAAAAAAAGAGGCGCACCAAGGTCGCTGTGTGACTAAGCTAAGTGACACAAGTGGCCGACACAAACACCTGGCCCATCTAGGAGTGGCACTGCAGTGTCACGCAGGATGGCCCTTCAAAAAAATACTCCCCAAACAGCACATGATGCAAAGAAAAAAAGAGGCGCAATGAGGTAGCTGTGTGACTAAGATAAGCGACCCAAGTGGCCGACACAAACACCTGGCCCATCTAGGAGTGGCACTGCAGTGTCAGACAGGATGGCACTTCAAAAAAATTGTCCCCAAACAGCACATGATGCAAAGAAAAATGAAAGAAAAAAGAGGTGCAAGATGGAATTGTCCTTGGGCCCTCCCACCCACCCTTATGTTGTATAAACAGGACATGCACACTTTAACGAACAGGGTTTGCCACACGACTGTGACTGAAATGACTGGTTGGTTTGGGCCCCCACCAAAAAAAGAAGCAATCAATCTCTCCTTGCACAAACTGGCTCTACAGAGGCAAGATGTCCACCTCATCATCATCGTCCGATTCATCACCCCTTTCACTGTGTACATCCCCCTCCTCACAGATTATTAATTCATCCCCACTGAAATCCACCATCTCAGGTCCCCGTGCACTTTCTGGAGGCAATTGCTGCTGGTGAATGTCTCCACGGAGGAATTGATTATAATTCATTTTAATGAACATCATCTTCTCCACATTTTCTGGAAGTAACCTCGTACGCCGATTGCTGACAAGGTGAGCGGCGGCACTAAACACTCTTTCGGAGTACACACTGGAGGGAGGGCAACTTAGGTAGAATAAAGCCAGTTTCTGCAAGGGCCTCCAAATTGGCTATTTTTCCTGCCAGTATACGTACGGACTGTCTGACGTGCCTACTTGGATGCGGTCACTCATATAATCCTCCACCATTCTTTCAATGGTGAGAGAATCATATGCAGTGACGGTAGACGACATGTCAGTAATCGTTGGCAGGTCCTTCAGTCCGGACCAGATGTCAGCACTCGCTCCAGACTGCCCTGCATCACCGCCAGCGGGTGGGCTCGGAATTCTTAGCCTTTTCCTCGCACCCCCAGTTGCGGGAGAATGTGAAGGAGGAGCTGTTGACGGGTCACGTTCCGCTTGACTTGACAATTTTCTCACCAGCAGGTCTTTGAACCCCTGCAGACTTGTGTCTGCCGGAAAGAGAGATACAACGTAGGTTTTAAATCTAGGACCGAGCACGGTGGCCAAAATGTAGTGCTCTGATTTCAACAGATTGATCACCCGTGAATCCTGGTTAAGCGAATGAAGGGCTCCATCCACAAGTCCCACATGCCTAGCGGAATCGCTCTGTTTTAGCTCCTCCTTCAATGTCTCCTGCTTCTTCTGCAAAAGCCTGATGAGGGGAATGACCTGACTCAGGCTGGCAGTGTCTGAACTGACTTCACGTGTGGCAAGTTCAAAGGGATGCAGAACCTTGCACAACGTTGAAATCATTCTCCACTGCGCTTGAGACAGGTGCATTGCATTCCACCTCCTTTGCCTATATCGTGGCCAGATGTATAGGCTTGAATGGCCTTTTGCTGCTCCTCCATCCTCTGAAGCATATAGAGGGTTGAATTCCACCTCGTTACCACCTCCTGTTTCAGATGATGGCAGGGCAGGTGTGTTTGGTGGTGCTCCAGTCTTCTGTACGCGGTGCCTGAACGCCGAAAGTGGCCCGCAATTCTTTGGGCCACCGACAGCATCTCTTGCACGCCCCTGTCGTTTTTTAAATAATTCTGCACCACCAAATTCAAGGTATATGCAAAACATGGGACGTGCTGGAATTTGCCCAGATGTAATGCACGCACAATATTGCTGGCATTGTCCGATGTCACAAATCCCCAGGAGAGTCCAATTGGGGTAAGCCATTCTGCGATGATCTTCCTCAGTTGCCGTAAGAGGTTTTCAGCTGTGTGCGTATTCTGGAAAGCGGTGATACAAAGCGTAGCCTGCCTAGGAACGAGTTGGCATTTGCGAGATGCTGCTACTGGTGCCGCCGCTGCTGTTCTTGCAGCGGGAGGCAATACATCTACCCAGTGGGCTGTCACAGTCATATAGTCCTGAGTCTGCCCTGCTCCACTTTCCACATGTACGTGGTTAAGTGGACATTGGGTACAACTGCATTTTTTAGGACACTGGTGACTCTTTTTCTGAGGTCTGTGTACATTTTCGGTATCGCCTGCCTAGAGAAATGGAACCTAGATGGTATTTGGTACCGGGGACACAGTACCTCAATCAAGTCTATAGTTGGCTCTGAATTAACGATGGATACCGGAACCACGTTTCTCACCGCCCAGGCTGCCAATGCCTGAGTTATCTGCTTTGCAGCAGGATGACTGCTGTGATATTTCATCTTCCTCGCAAAGGACTGTTGGACAGTCAATTGCTTACTGGAAGTAGTACAAGTGGTCTTCCGACTTCCCCTCTGGGATGCCGATCGACTCCCAGCAGCAACAACAGCAGCGCCAGCAGCAGTAGGCGTTACACTCAAGGATGCATCGGAGGAATCTCAGGCAGGAGAGGACTCGTCAGACTTGCCAGTGACATGGCCTGCAGGACTATTGGCTTTCCTGGGTAAGGAGGAAATTGACACTGAGGTAGTTGGTGGTGTGGTTTGCGGGAGCTTTGTTACAAGAGGAAGGGATTTAATGGTCAGTGGACTGCTTCTGCTGTCACCCAAAGTTTTTGAACTTGTCACTGACTTATGATGAATGCGCTGCAGGTGACGTATAAGTGAGGATGTTCCGAGGTGGTTAACGTCCTTACCCCTACTTATTACAGCTTGACAAAGGCAACACACGGCTTGACACCTGTTGTCCGCATTTGTGTTGAAATAATTCCACACCGAAGAGCTGATTTTTTTTGTATTTTGACCAGGCATGTCAATGGTCATATTCGTCCCACGGACAACAGGTGTCTCCCCGGGTGCCTGACTTAAACAAACCACCTCACCATCAGAATCCTCCTTGTCAATTTCCTCCCCAGCGCCAGCAACACCCATATCCTCATCCTGGTGTACTTCAACACTGACATCTTCAATTTGACTATCAGGAACTGGACTGCGGGTGCTCCTTCCAGCACTTGCAGGGGGCGTGCAAATGGTGGAAGGCGCAAGTTCTTCCCGTCCAGTGTTGGGAAGGTCAGGCATCGCAACCGACACAATTGGACTCTCCTTGGGGATTTGTGATTTCGAAGAACGCACAGTTCTTTGCTGTGCTTTTGCCAGCTTAAGTCTTTTCTTTTTTCTAGCGAGAGGATGAGTGCTTCCATCCTCATGTGAAGCTGAACCACTAGCCATGAACATAGGCCAGGGCCTCAGCCGTTCCTTGCCACTCCGTGTCGTAAATGGCATATTGGCAAGTTTACGCTTCTCCTCAGACGCTTTTAATTTTGATTTTTGGGTCATTTTACTTATCTTTTGTGTTTTGGATTTTACATGCTCTGTACTATGACATTGGGCATCGGCCTTGGCAGACGACGTTGATGGCATTTCATCGTCTCGGCCATGACTAGTGGCAGCAGCTTCAGCACGAGGTGGAAGTGGATCTTGATCTTTCCCTATTTTTTTAACCTCCACATTTTTGTTCTCCATATTTTAATGCGCACAACTAAAAGGCACCACAGGCATACAATGTAGATAGATGGATAGTATACTTTATGGATGACGAGTGACGACACAGAGGTAGGTACAGCAGTGGCCTACCGTACTGCTATATACAGTATAATGGACCTGGTGGACACTGTCAGCAGACTGCGTTTATAGTATAAAAAAAAAAGACACCACAGGTATACAATGTAGATGGATGGATAGTATACTTATGGACGACGAGTGACGACACAGAGGTAGGTACAGCAGTGGCCTACCGTACTGCTATATACAGTATAATGGACCTGGTGGACACTGTCAGCAGACTGCGTTTATAGTATAAAGAAAAAAAGACACCACAGGTATACAATGTAGATGGATGGATAGTATACTTATGGACGACGAGTGACGACACACAGGTAGGTACAGCAGTGGCCTACCGTACTGCTATATACAGTATAATGGACCTGGTGGACACTGTCAGCAGACTGCGTTTATAGTATAAAGAAAAAAAGACACCACAGGTATACAATGTAGATGGATGGATAGTATACTTATGGACGACGAGTGACGACACAGAGGTAGGTACAGCAGTGGCCTACCGTACTGCTATATACAGTATAATGGACCTGGTGGACACTGTCAGCAGACTGCGTTTATAGTATTAAAAAAAAAGACACCACAGGTATACAATGTAGATGGATGGATAGTATACTTATGGACGACGAGTGACGACACAGAGGTAGGTACAGCAGTGGCCTACCGTACTGCTATATACAGTATAATGGACCTGGTGGACACTGTCAGCAGACTGCGTTTATAGTATAAAGAAAAAAAGACACCACAGGTATACAATGTAGATGGATGGATAGTATACTTATGGACGACGAGTGACGACACAGAGGTAGGTACAGCAGTGGCCTACCGTACTGCTATATACAGTATAATGGACCTGGTGGACACTGTCAGCAGACTGCGTTTATAGTATAAAAAAAAAAGACACCACAGGTATACAATGTAGATGGATGGATAGTATACTTATGGACGACGAGTGACGACACAGAGGTAGGTACAGCAGTGGCCTACCGTACTGCTATATACAGTATAATGGACCTGGTGGACACTGTCAGCAGACTGCGGTTATAATATAAAAAAAAAAAGACACCACAGGAGTGTTTTTCAGGCAGACAAACGTATACTGGTGGTCACTGTCAGCAAAACTGTGCACTGTACTCCTGCTATAGCTGCTCCCCAGTCCCCACAATTAAGCAGTGTGAGCACTCAGCACAGATATATCATGCAGCACACTGAGCACAGATATGGTTTGGAGCGTTTTTTTCAGGCAGAGAACGGATAAAAAACTGGTGGTCACTATTAGCAAAACTCTGCACTGTACTCCTCCTAACAGCTGCTCCCCAATCCTCCCCACAATAAGCTAAGCAATCAGATCAACTGTGTAGTATATAACTATATAAACGGAGAGGACGCCAGCCACGTCCTCTCCCTATCAATCTCAATGCACGTGTGAAAATGGTGGCGACGCGCGGCTGCTTATATAGAATCCGAATCTCGCGAGAATCCGACAGCGGGATGATGACGTTCGGGCGCGCTCGGGTTAACCGAGCCATACGGGAGAATCCGAGTATGGCTCGGACCCGTCTAAAAAGGGTGAAGTTCGGGGGGTTTCGGTTTCTCGGAAACCGAACCTGCTCATCACTAATTATTTTTGTTCTAATCAATAGTATTATTGGTCCAAATCACTGGAAGAAAATGACAAAATCACTGGAATTATTCGTTCTAATCAATGGTATTATTGGTCCAAATCACTGGAATAAAATGACAAAATCACTGGAATTAAATGGCAGTAATGTCGGGAATTATTTCAAATGGCAGTACCACTGGACATATACGGAAGTGTCAGACAGGATTGGCCCCAAACAGCACATGATGCAAAGAAAAGAGAAAAAGAGGTGCACTGTGGTCGCTGGATGGCTAAGCTAAGCAACACAAACACCTCAAAATCACAGGAATTATTCATTCTAATCAATAGTATTATTGGTCCAAATCACTGGAAGAAAATGACAAAATCACAGGAATTATTTGTTCTAATCAATGGTATTACTGGTCCAAATCACTGGAAGAAAATGACAAAATCACAGGAATTATTTGTTCTAATCAATGGTATTATTGGTCCAAATCACTGGAAGAAAATGACAAAATTACTGGAATTATTTGGCAAGATCACTGTAATTAATAATTATAAATCACTGATGTTAATTGGTAAAATCTCGCTATCGCCTGCCTAGTGAAGTGGAATTTAGATGGGATTTTGTACCAGGGACACAATAACTTCATCAATTGTCTAAATCCCAATGCACTAATAGCCGAAAACGGGCGCACGTCTAACAGCACACTGATTATACTGAGAACTGATTATACTGATCACTGAGGATACTACGGAGAACTGACACTGAGCAGCGAGAACAGCACTGGACTATTGTACTGTAGTATACTGGTCACCACAATGCAGCACTGACACTGAGCACAGATATTAAGCACTGATCACGATACTAGAAGTGACATGGTGCAGCAAGATAACGCTATGGCCTACTGTACTGTACTACTGTATGCTGGTGGTCCCCACAATGCAGCACAGATATTGAGCACTGATCTGGAGAATAGAACTGAGTCTGACACGGAGCTGCAAGATACAGCAATGGCCTACTGTACTGTATTACTATATAATGGTGGTCACCACAATGCAGCACTGTACTACTATATACTGGTCCCCACAATGCAGTAAAGATATTGAGCACTGATCTGGAGAATAGAACTGAGTCTGACACTGAGCTGCAAGAACCAGCAATGGCCTACTGTACTGTATTACTATATAATGGTGGTCACCACAATGCAGCACTGTACTACTATATACAGGTCCCCACAATGCAGCACAGATATTGAGCACTGATCCGGAGAATAGAACTGAGTCTGATACGGAGCTGCAAGATACAGCAATGGACAACTGTACTGTACTACTATATACTGGTGGTCACCACAATGCAGCACTGTACTACTATATACTGGTCCCCACAATGCAGCACAGATATTGAGCACTGATCCGGAGAATAGAACTGAGTCTGACACGGAGCTACAAGATACAGCAATGGACAACTGTACTGTACTGCTATATACTGGTGGTCACCACAATGCAGCACTGTACTACTATATACTGGTCCCCACAATGCAGCACAGATACTGAGCACTGATCCGGAGAATAGAACTGAGTCTGACATGGAGCTGCAAGATACAGCAATGGACAACTGTACTATACTACTATATACTGGTGGTCACCACAATGCAGCACTGTACTACTATATACTGGTCCCCACAATGCAGCACAGATATTGAGCACTGATCCGGAGAATAGAGCTGAGTCTGACATGGAGCTACAAGATACAGCAATGGACAACTGTACTATACTACTATATACTGGTGGTCACCACAATGCAGCACTGTACTACTATATACTGGTTCCCACAATGCAGCACACTGAGCACAGATATTGAGCTTTTCAGGCAGAGAACGTAGCCACGTCCTCTCCGCTCAATCGACAATGCACGAGTGAAAATGGTGGCAACACGCGGCTCTTTATATGGAATCCGAATCTCGCGAGAATGCGACAGCGGGATGATTACGTTTTCCTCCGTTCGGGTTTTGCGTTTTAGGCGGGAAGAACCGAGGCTGCCTCCGACCCATGTAAACCACGTGAAGTTCGGGGGGGTTTGGATCTCGACGAACCGAACCCGCTCATCTCTAGTTATAAGACACAGTGCTCCCTATGGCTACATGCATTTTGAATACAGTTTCAAGTGGCCACTTACAGTATATGGAACCTCTTGTAAAACACAATACACAAACAAATTCTGCAAAATATAAGAGTTTTTTCTTCAACAAGTAGATCTTACTAACTTTGGGGCTCATTTACATTTGGATGTACTGTAAGTCATTTTTATGACACGCCTCTCAGATGGAGCAGTACACATCCGCAATGATAGTTGTTACTTTCACATCTCCCTGAAATGCTTTTTCAAAAGTAGGCTAGTATGCTTTAAGTCGGGTTCTGTTGTATAACCTGGGCAGAGTCAAGGTCTGCAGAAGCATGACCGGAACACCAACTGTCAGTGCAGTGCTATACGCTGGAAGTCCAACTGCACTAAGTGAGTGTAATAATTCCACTCATACTGTATAGTCATTTTGGACAGGTTGGTATTGGGTGACCGGTGGTTGGGAGACTGGCGGTCACCATACCGACGCCGGGATTCCGTCTGTCAGATGGCCAGCAGGGGGGATTTCGGCCAGCACAACAAAGACCCTTGCGGGCTCGTTGCGCTTGCCACAGGTTCTATCCCACTCTATGGGAATAGTCCCTGTTGCTCGGCATGCCAACTGGCGGGCATTGGTAGAGGGGCTGCTGGAGGGGCCTGGCAGAAGCCCCAGTTTGCTACCCCTCCCCAGTATGCCTGTGCTGTAGCCAGTGACAGTGGCGCCGTCTTCATGGTGATCTCTTCGGGAAGATGGCACTGCACATAGAAAGCAAAGACTGGCACTGCTCCTGATTGGCCTCTGGTCCGTGAACACGGACCGGCACCTGATTTAAGATACCCGTGCCATCGCCGGATACCGGACTGGGGAGCAAGAGAGGTGTGCGCTGTGCTCTCCTGCCCTTGCTGCAAGCAAGGTGGTTGGGCCGCGAAAGGACCCCTGCCCGATCCCCTGCCCACGGGCCACAAAAGGATGCGGTAGGAGCTGCGAGTTTGACACTCCTGCCCTAGAGTTTCAGAATTTCTGTCACGGCACCCCAAGACCATCGTTTCTTAGTGAGAAATTTAGAAAAAAAATCTAAAATGAAGTAAATTGTGTTAATGATATGTCATCCTTAGGTTCAGTTATGTGGTGACGGACTGGTTTTGCCAATTAAATTCAGTATAAGCAATTTGAATTGTTCATTAAACTTCACACGTTCACGATGCATCCGCACATCATTCAAGCCCACTTATCTAAATAAATAAAGACACTGACAACCAGATGTGGCGTGAAAGGGGTCGGCTTTTATTAACTGAGAGGAAGGCCTATTAAAGCTAAACTTGGATGAAAACTCCCTCTCTAACTAAGGTGGCGGGGAGAAGAACGGTTAAAATATTTATCACATATAGCATAAAGCAGACAGCACATGAAAATAAAATATCTCAAAATTACAATTTGAAATAATATCCTAAATGTTGGAGGGCCTTCTGCCCAGAGGTTCTGGGATCGGCCTTCTGCCACTATCCCAGAGGGTCTTCTGCCCAGATGTTCAGGGATCGGCCTTCTGCCACCATCCCTGACCATTCCGAATCCAACCTAACCATGGGCCATCTGCCTTTTTCTCCATGGCCAGGGGTCGACCTCCTGCCACTACCCCTGACCACAACCCAACTCGTAAGGACAGAGCTAAACTCCGCCCCTACGGAATAAAAAATGGGGCCACCAGCCCCAAGATCCACGTATGCTGCTCACCAACTAATAGCCTATGGGCTCACCAAGTACGGTGATGCCCATTGGAAAATTATAAAAGTAACCAAAACTAAATTCCAATAACTTAAGAAAATTAAACCTAATAAATCAAAATTAACAATTCTGAACCGGCCACCGAACAGCTGACACAAACACAAATAAACCATCTGAACACTGTAAAACACGTCTCGCACAGGGCGGGAGGGTGGGCAACGATCAAACTGCAAAGAGGCAGAAGCTTCTAGGCTCACTTCCTATATCCCTAGCAACACCACCCCTGACTTTATCACAACCAATCAAATCCCAACAGTACATCACAACGTTCCATCCCACAAAAGCCTTAACCCCTGACAAGCCACAGTGATGCTTTGGCTGACATGCTAAATGCCCAGTACAGTGAGTTTATGCTGTTACTGACACACACGGTGCCCTATACAGGCTTAAACTTCACACGTCCCGATGCATCCGCACATCATTCAAGCCCACTTATCTAAATAAATAAAGACACTGACAATCAGATGTGGCGTGAAAGGGGTCGGCTTTTATTAAGTGAGAGGAAGGCCTATTAAAGCTAAACTTGGATGAAAACTCCCTCTCTAACTAAGGTGGCAGGGAGAAGAACGGTTAAAATATTTATCACATATAGCATAAAGCAGACAGCACATGAAAATAAAATATCTCAAAATTACAATTTGAAATAATATCCTAAATGTTGGAGGGCCTTCTGCCCAGAGGTTCTGGGATCGGCCTTCTGCCACCATCCCTGACCATTCCGAATCCAACCTAACCATGGGCCATCTGCCTTTTTCTCCATGGCCAGGGGTCTACCTCCTGCCACTACCCCTGACCACAACCCAACTCGTAAGGACAGAGCTAAACTCCGCCCCTACGAAATAAAAAATGGGTTCACCAGCCCCAAGATCCACGTATGCTGCTCACCAACTAATAGCCTATGGGCTCACCAAGTACGGTGATGCCCATGGTAAAATTATAAAAGTAACCAAAACTCAATTCCAATAACTTAAGAAAATTAAACCTAATAAATAAAAATTAACTAACCATTCTGAACCGGCCAACTGCCAGGTTCCTCCAAACCTGCCACCGCCACCAAAACCCTAGACTCAACGAACCAAAGAACCTCGAGACCCCGATGACGTCTCATCAACTGCCAGGTAAGGCGCCAAAGTCCACAGCGCAGACTGAGGCCCCTTACATGCATAATCAGCAATGGATACCCAAAATATCCACATTCTATAGCAACCGGACTCAAAAATCGTCCCAACTGAGGCCCCAGCGCCCCCCAACCGGGGCAGGAGCTGCAGCTCACAACATCACTGGCAACAGATGAAATGGATAGCCAGGAAATATAAGAAAGCCAAGCAACGACACAAGTAGCGGATCACACAGCCACCCTGTAAAAGAATGGAGTAGAAAGGCATGAATAGGTACGTAAACTCCTACCTAACGTGAAGGGAAAATCCTAACCGTGACAGGATGATCAGGAGGGAGGGGAAGTTGTGGGTCGCCCAATTTGACTTGAGGCAAAAAACAAAACATCCATCAGCCGGCAAAAGCCGTAATTAAAACCGACGGTAAAACAAAAATCCTCAAGGCCCCCACAACCGCTAAGGTGATTGCGACGAGCGGCTAATCCTCAAAGGGGCGCACTGCCAGGGGAAGGTCTGATATAGCACATAACTGCACCAAACCTTCGCCTATCCAGTGCCCGGATCTCGACTTCGGACCAACCCGCCACAGTGGCGGTGGAAAACCGCGCCGATGTGGAAGAGTGAGTCCCATAATCGACCGGTGACAGACCCAGGTGCAATAAACAGCGTTCCAACAAACCGACAGAAAATGTTATCAAGTCAGCGGGGAACTGTCAATGAACGAGCACCCCGCCAGGCGAAAAAGGCAGAAAGTCCGAAGAAGCCCCGGCCACAACCACCGGGCAAAAGCAGCGGATACTGGCCAGACCCCCCCTGGACCCACTACGCCGGTCTGGTAACGCTGAATCTTGCGCCATAAACCGTCGGGTGTACGACGCCCTGGCTCGTCAGCATGGGCGAAGCTGCGGCACGGGAGCGTGCTACTAGCTCGCCCACCCTGAACGGACCATGCTAAGCCAAACAAAGGCCATCCTGAAAAGGCGAACTTCCGCAGTCCAAGTAGCAGATGCTCCTCAGCGACCCGAAAATTCGACTCAACAGGGAACTAGAGCCAGGAAATGGACGAAGTAAAAGTCCACACCACGCTAAGACTCAAAGGCGTGATATGCCCGCAAGCACCAGTCTGACATCCACAAGGGCAAAACTGTATTCAGGAATGGTCGTACCACCATGGCCCCCTTCCCGCAGGAAAATGGCTCCTGCACCCCAAGAAGCCAAATAAGGCGCACCTGTTGACATAGAACCTGACACAGAATCAGGACCATCAGCACCCCCATAACGTGCCCAGGGAGCCAACCGTCTAATGTGCAACCGCTCAAATGGGAAAGGGGGACCATCAGCACCCCCATAACGTGCCCAGGGAGCCAACCGTCTAATGTTCAACCGCTCAAATGGGAAAGGGGGCATAAGAAATATCGCTACGGACATACAGCACATGCTTGACTCGCAACGGGATGTTGTACACCAAGCATGACGAAAATAAAACGGCAAGCACCCGAAAGAACTGCCAGGAAGGAGACCCCGGTTTCATAATGGGACAGACAACTCCCATGTAGCCCCACTCCAATAGAACTTAGTTGGTACCCGCCCACCTATCAGGAAGATGTAGGGCGACCACATGCGTCCCGAGAAGCTATTGACCAACCAGGCCGACAAGCAGCGCACCACCTATCTGCCGAAGCATAAGGTCCCTGCCGAGTCCGACAAAATTCCCAGAACATACTGGGAACCTACATTGTTAGCTACAAAATTACACCGTGAAAGCGGAATAGAAAGCATCTCAAGCGACAATCCTGAAAGTACGTAGACGCATTTCAAATTCCCTACAAAAAACATCCTGCAGGTGAAGTCAAGCGAACCCACGAAAATGCAGCCTGACAAAGTGCGAGTTTGTCAGCCACGAGCGCCCCGAATACCCCAGCCATCTGCCAGAAGCCTGCGCAGGCCCGCCGGAGTATCATTAGTACCCGCAGTGGCGCCCGAAAACTCAAACAATGGAAGAGAGAAATGTAGCAGAATTAGGGCCAAAGAAAACTCCTACAGGTAGTGCTGAATGTGAAGAGTCCGCAGGACCCTGCGGCTTGATACCTGCAGGTGGCCCCCCAAAAACCTCCAACAGTTCAAGCGAGTTGTTGGAACCCGAAAAAACCTCCAACAATGCAAGCGAGTTGTTCAGCAGAACCATACCGATCCAAATGCGGGGTAAGCAAGAATCTGGTAACAGAAAAAACCCCATCCAGCAACCGAAAACCATAAAGCGAAAAACCGACGGGTGTAAAGGAAGGAGGAGGAATTTGACTCGACATAAAATGAGCCCATGCGCGTATCAACACTGCCAAATGAACTGACCATCTACAATGCCGAGTCAAGGACATGAAAACCACCACACAATGCACCCCCCGGAAGGGAATAAGGCACTGATGCCTCGTAAATGATAGGAAGGATCCCTTATAAGCCCAAAGGACTCCCCAACATTTATCGGGACTACCCGAATGGTGACAGCCCGAAACACCGAATGGGAGATGCCCGAAAAGCCCCAACATGCGCCCGAACGGAAACGCGACAAGGACCGTTGTCCTACCACAAAAATCCTGCGAAGAGTAAGTTCCAAACAAAAACCGCCCGGAACAGGGTGCGAAATAGGAAAGGGAAAGCAAACAGAAAACCAGATAGCTGAAATTCCGCAGTTGAACAGGAGAGGGAGAAGTACCCAACAACGAAGCCTGCCGAACCGCGGTTATGCCGAGTAGACCACGTAGCAGCCACCCCCGCAGCCGGACTGCTGCAGCCAGTATAGCGTAGAGTCCACCGCACCCAACGTAGGAGAGTCGGAACGACACCCCCCTGTCCAACTCCCACCGGACAAAGAGACCTGCAAAGCAGGTAAAGTGTACCGCACGCGACGGGCAAGCCCTAACGCTAAAGAAAACCGAGCCAGATAGCGACCCACCACTATAACGCCGTTACCTGCAGTCGCGACTACTGTGACATGGAGCACGTAGAAATGCGGCGCACGTGCTGCTGCCCCATAAAACCATCCTAATCGCAGTGTCTCCACGCAGATACATGATGCGTAGTGGGGCTAATATGAATCAGAGATGGGTAGGGCACGAAAGGGGTCTGCACCCCGTCCAGTCTGAATGGCGGCTAGCAAAGGTCCTATAACAGATGGCAAGGCAAATACAGATATACAATGACCGTGTAGCAACCGGTACTGGGCTCATCAACTCCGACCAACCCGTCAACCCCGCCGCAAGACGAGGACCTTTGAGGACTGGTAAACCAGGAAGGGTAAGAAACCAGCTGTATGTGCCACGCCCTACTGTGCTCAGTGGAGCCCTGACCCGTATACCTGCAGGCGCCCAAGAAGGACAGGGCTACCACACACGCCCCGGACCAGGCCAGATCCTTGGAAGACGTGCCGCCATGCCCAGGTATGGACGCTTACGATCCGTCCATGGCGATTAAGGACCGTGGCCCTGTGGAAACAAAAGACACAGTGCCCGGTCGCAGGAAACCAGGCCCAGGTAACCAAGAAACGAATTGATGCCCCAATTGGGTTAACCCCGCCGGATAAAGGACCCACATGGTCACTCGCGGTCACCTGCCCCAGAGCCCTATGACAGGTTATACTGGAAAAGTCCGGGGAGAACTACGAGAACTACGAATAGTGCCATACTCTGGATACGTGCACTGATTGGCGGATACGTGCACTGATTGGCGATGCAGCGCTGCGCCAACGCGCTGACCCCATGTTAGCATGAACGCTGTGACAGCCGAGAGGAATGAGGGCTGTACCGACCGCCAGACAGGCCCCACGCACCCGACCCAAGCCAGGCCTGTGCAAACCAGGCTGGGAGCACAGCCTGTGCTGCCAAGGCCCGTCGCGGCCGTACACCTGCGTGAACTCGGGGCCAGAATCATTCTAAGGGGCGCACTGCCCAGCCTGCCTAGGCCCAGGGTAGCCGCCCCCAATGCAGGCTGCTGGAACCCGGACCCTGAATGCAGTCTGGAGCGCACGGCCCAGTGACGGCTGGGTAGGCGCACTGATCCGGGACATCCAGGCCCAGTACGCCCGACCCCCCCCCCCCCCCCCCCCCCTCACACTGCTCGGACTGACCAGGCCTAGGCCGCCCGCCACCCGCTGGATGTAGTAGCCGACCGAGCCGGGGGCCGGATAGCCGACCCTGAGCACACGCGGCACAACACCGCGGACTAGCGCTGGATTCACTGAATCTTGGGCCCAAACGTAAAGAAAGGGCCCATTTACAGGCCAGGGCCTGTGCAGCACCATACATTGCAGGCCGCCGTCACCCAGCCCCCCTAATGGAGGCTGGAACGTACGGGCCGGTGACGGCTGGGCAGGCGCACCGACCGGTCAGTCTAGGCCCAGCCCGCCTGCCCCTGCCTAACGAAGTGGCCCCTCGGGCGCGGGCACACCCGCCCGAGCCCGGGGCCGGATAGCTGCCCACGAGCCATAACAGCTAAACATAGTGGAATAGCGCCGGATTAGCTTAACATTGTGAAGTGACTGCACTTAGACTGAAGGAGTGGGCCCACCGCCTGGCCAGGCCAGGCCCTGTACAGCCCCCTCCACTGCAGTCCGCAGATACCGAGCCCCCGCAATGGAGGCCGGAATGCACAGCCCGGTGACGGCTGGGCAGGCGCACCAGCCGGACAGCTCATTCCCTGGCCGCCGCTGGATGTAGCGGACGCTCGGGCGCAGATGCACCCGCCCGATGCCGGCGCCAGGACCGCCGGCGCCGAGTCACAGCGGCTATAAACAACCTGACGTCCCCGCCTCCGCCGCGGTTCGAGGCGGGGACGGAGAAAGCACCCCCAGCACAGCACGCGCCGGTGGGCGAAGCCACCCGCGAACGGCGGGGAGGGTCTCTGTACCGCAAGTGCATCAGGCCAGCCCAGCACACACGGCCGACCGAGGAGTCAGCCAGGCGGGCAGGCATTTGTAACACAAATTACACTGTACTCATCAGTCCAACGATCAAACTGCAAAGAGGCAGAATCTTCTAGGCTCACTTCCTATATCCCTAGCAACATCACCCCTGACTTTATCACAACCAATCAAATTCCAACAGTACATCACAACGTTCCATCCTATAAAAGCCTTAACCCCTGACAAGCCACAGTGATGCTTTGGCTGACATGCTAAATGCCCAGTCCGGTGAGTTTATGCTGTTACTGGCACACACGGTGCCCTACACAGTCTGGACCAGCAAACTACGGCACCACTGCAAGGCCTCCCCTATCCCCCCCTTCCCACCTTTCCCGAGGAACCCCAGGGTCTCACGGCCCCCTGTATGGAAACTACTGCCATAAAATAAACTTATTTTTATAACTACATGTAATACACCTTAGATCTCAGTTCCTTTAAGGTTTTAAATCCTTGTATACAGTAAACTACACATATTTGAAAATCCTACACCAGGCACAAGTAATAATTCAGATGCGTTGTTGACCGGCGGCCAGGATCCTGGTGGTCAGCATACCGACGACGGGATTCTGACTGCCAGCATGCCGGGAGAGGGGCAAGCAAAATGAAGCCTCTTGCTGCGGGCTTGGTGGCTTGCTGCGCTTGCCACAGGTTCTATTCCCTCTCTATGGGTGTCATGGACACCAACTAGTGGGAATAGTCCTTGGCCCCACTGACGGCATTCGGTGGCCGGGATCCCGGTGGTGGTATGCTGACCGCCGGGATGGTGACTACATCCCATTTAGATGACTATGTGGGAGTTTTAGCATTATTATCCTATTTGTATGTAAAAAGTGTTGAAAGGGAGAGCGCTACTGCACAGATTCCATACTGTTCCTTCAGGAAGGCTTCACTCCCTGTACCAAGATGGCTGCTGACATAAATCCTGCACATAAATGCGGCGGCATCTTGTCAATGTCTTAGAGCATCACAGTGGGAGACAGTAGTTTTTCACTTAACTCCTCAGAGACCTGAGATTATCAGAGATCCACAACACTTCCAGTGATCCTGCCGAATAACACCCCTCTCATCTCAGCCTCCGCTCAGTGAGAACCAGTGTGTAACAGTGATTAAGTGGGGTTCATAGAAATATTTTATGCAATTCACAGTATGAGCTTACCATCTTCAGAGTGTTGGATAATTATTATACATTTTTATTTATTTTGTTTTGGTCAGAGAATTTTTTTTTATTATTTTATAATGTAACTGGACCCTGTATTGTTATTTTCCCCTCAGCTCACTTTAAAATAGTTATAAAGGAGAAAGATATCTAAAAGCAATTATAGAGTAAGACCATTTTCCTTACTGTGTAAGCTGCAAACTAGGTGTCCTGATAGTTGCTTTTCATTTTACCTTTGTATGCCTTACTGCCATGTTTTACTTATTGCACAGTGTAATCTATGTAGTGGACCCAAAATGGTTGCCTCACATGGTACTCTCTTGTGTAGAATAAACAATGCATGGTTCTAAACTCTCCTAATATATTTGTCTCCCTAAATATGTGTCATTTCTTCACCTTTTGAGAGAATTTATTTATTAAGACAACTTCAAGCAAAATATATTTAAAAAATAAATGTCTATTTTTATTTTAAGTAAAATGTAGCCTATTTCTGTTCTTCTTCTTCTTCTTCTTCTGCTTCTTCTTCTTCTTCTTCTTCTTCTTTGTCTTCGTCTTCTTCTTTAAAAACACCACACCGTCTTTAAAAAAAAAGTTTACTAGTCAGGGTCTTCACCTGGGGGCGGCAGCCTTTAAGCTCTTTTGCATGGCTGCCGCCTTCCCAGGGCTTCCAGCTTCTTCACCTGGTGGGCGGCGGCTGTTAAGCTCTTTTGCATAGCACTTGGAGAACCACAATTGCCAGCATGTCCGGACATAAAGGGCCCGCTGGCACCTATAAAGAAAAAATTAAAATAAAAACACCACACCATCTTTAAAAAAAGTTTATTAGTCAGGGTCTTCACCTGGGGGCGGCGGCATTTAAGCTCTTTTGCATGGCCGCCGCCTCTCCAGTGCTTCCGCCGTCTTTGCCTGGGGGGCCGCCGCCTCCCCAGGGCTTCCGTCGTCTTTCTCCGGCGTCTTCACCTGGGAGGCAGTTGCCTTTAGGCTCTTTTACATGGCTGCCGCCTTCCCAGGGCTTCCAGTGTCTTCACCTGGTGGACGGTGGCTGTTAAGCTTTTTTGCATAGCACTTAGAGAACCACAAGTGCCAGCATGTCTGGACATAAAGGGCCCACTGGCACCTGTAGTCCACCTGTAAAGAAAATATTTAAATAAAAACACCACTCCGTCTTTAAAAAAAAGTTTATTAGTCAGGGTCTTCACCTGGGTCGGCGGCCTTAAAGCTTTTTTGCATGACCGCCGCCTCTCCAGGGCTTCCGACGCCTTCACCTGGGGGGCCGGCGCCTCCCCAGGGCTTCCGGTATCTTCACCTGGGAGGCAGCGGCCTTTAAGCTCTTTTGCATGGCTGCCGCCTTCCCAGGGCTTCCAGCTTCTTCACCTGGTGGGCGGCGGCTGTTAAGCTCTTTTGCATAGCACTTGGAGAACCACAAGTGCCAGCATGTCCGGACATAAAGGGCCCGCTGGCACCTGTAGTCCACCTGTAAAGAAAATATGAAATTAAAAACACCACACCGTCTTTAAAAAAAAGTTTATTATTCAGGGTCTTCACCTGGGGGCGGCGGCCTTTAAGCTCATTTGCATGGCTGCCGCCCATCCAGGACTTCCAGCGTCTTCTTTCTTCAGGACCTCTTCCGCCGTCGGACTGACGTCGATGCCTCGCGCTGGCTTATATAAGTCAGCCGGAGGGGCCAGGGTGATGACGCAGCGAGCCGTGATTGGCTCGTGGTTGCCATCTTGAATTTAAAAAATTACGCTGAGGTGCCATTTTTTAAATTGGTACCGCTCCGTTGCCAAACTCTGCAGAATGGCAGTGCCACTAATACTCTCACTGCCACCAATGACCGCACCTCCGCGCACCCATACAGTGATGGCAGCGGATCCAGTGATGGATCCTCTGGCCAATCACTGTGGCCTCACTGACAGGGGTGTGCTTTCATGGGTTGAAAGCACGTCCCTGTATGAAAGCAGCACCTCTAATGGTGCCGCTTTCCCATGCATTTCCAATGGACTTTTAATACCCATGGCTAGGCCCCGCCCACCCCCGCCCCCCGCTCCCACACCCTTCCCCATTCACAATGGGAGGCACCACGATCGGTGCCTCCCAAACACATTTAAACAGGGATAATGAGATTAGATTAATATAAAGGAGATACTTATGACAGAATATGTGTCATAAGTATCTTCTTTATATTATTTTAATCATTAATGACAGGGGAGGCACTGCCTCCCCTGCCTTCCCCCCTGACTGCACGTCCCTGGTTTGCCCAGACCACCCACCCACCAACTAACCTTGCCTAACCCAGTCTTCCCATCTGTCACCTCAAATCTGATATTTTGACCTATTTACCCGGCAGGAGAAAAACGCACCTATACGTCAATGGTGAGAGAGTGAAAAAAGAGAGCAAGAAATGAGTGGGGCATGGAGAGCCCACCGGGGGAATGCAGAGGTAAAGGCCCATGCTTAGGGGTGTTGCCTGCTGCCACAGAGGCTTGGCTAACATTGTATAGGGCCCATGATAAATATATATAGTAAATACTGCTAGTGCATGCATGATAACGTACCAGATTAATAACTGCAATGCACTGTAGATAATATGTATAATGTACAATTCAAGTGCACAGATGGGAACTGATCCATAGACGAGGAGGCGGGCCCCCAGGCAGTAGGGCCCACTGGTGGTTTCCCCTGTACCCCTATGGGCCAGTCCAACCCTGAGTGGGAGTGAGGGGGGGGAGGGGGACAGTCATAACCACCATAGCATTCATTTCTGATGCTAACAGGAATTACAACTGTACAAATGTAGCCATTATCGTTGTGGCTACATCTTAAGGCAATTGCGCCTTGTTAGTTGCGACTGCACCGCGTACGTCTTGACGTCTAAGACATGTGTGTGCCCCATTCACATGGATGGGGGCGGCAAATGCCGCAACTCGACATGGCTAGGCACAGGTGCGCATAGCTGCGTCGAGGGTGCACGTTTCCCTCAGATGTAGCCATGATCAGCATGGCTACATCTGTATATAGTATTGGATAAAAACAAAAGTAATGATTAAAGCACAATTTAATTCTCTTACATCTCTACATATTAATAAAAATGGATCAGCGTGCAACACTGGCACACTGGGATTTAGGCAGGCAGAGAGAGAGAGAGTAAAGCACCCTTCATATATCTCCAATGGCCCATTTGCAGCTGCTTGTGGATGTTAAGTAATGGCACTGTCCCAGTAGGTGTGAGATTTTGTTTTTATCCAATACTATGCTATCCCCAAGGTCATAAGTCATATATTATAATAGTCATGCTAAACGTCTGCCGACGATTCAAAATAAGCTGCTCTTATCTTTGTCCAGTCACTAACCTTCTACCAGTGTGCTATGCCGTGCCAGGCCTCTGAAAGCATATGCAAGAGACAGCAACAGCATAGCCCTGACATAGGCAGTTTCCATTATGACATCACAGCATGACCTCACACACCCCACCAGACCGGCTAAGACTGGTTATTTCTGGTTTGAGGCCCTTGTCTTTGACATGACTGACCTAAGAGAAATGTGATTTCACTTATTATTTAAAATTATTACACGAGAAAAATTTTATTACTGCCATTTGCCGGCAGTTTTGCTCACTTAGTGGCATCTAATATTGTGATCTATATTATATATTTTACAAATAGAGCCTGATTCAGGTTGGATCGCAATCGCAATAAGCGATCCAACGGTAAAAATGGAGTATTGCGGGGACGAGACTTCAAAACAGGGGCTGCAACGGAGAAACAAGGGGCATATTCGGGGCAGCTGCATGACATCACATGCAGCCGATGCTATCACAAAAATGGCTGTGGGTCTCATGCGGGCGCCTAACATGTGGGGCATACTAGCCCTGTGCTGGGCGTCCCCCCGCATGTCAGAGAATCTGATCATAAATGTGCAAAATTTAGCACATCTAGGATCAGGTCTGAATCACTCCCATGGAACAAAAAAAAGGCCCAAATTATGTGATTTTAGTTTTGTTTGTCAATTTTTTAAAACAAAAAACCAAAACCAGTCACGGCAGTTTGGCAAAAACCAAATACAAAGCCGGATGACGAATCAGGGCCAATTCCAAATCCAGCAAAAATGGTCCTGTGCACATCTCTAGTAATATTCTAATATCACATTGAGTTTGCTAGCATTGTATGCCTAGGGATGTGCTGATATGAGACATTCCCTTTAACTCCTGTTTTATTGAGTTGAATAAATTATTCCTGTAGTTTAGCTGGTCATTCAAAACTTGGGATCAGTGCTACCATATGGTCCCTACCAGTAGCGGATCTTGCCACGGGCAAGCAGGACTTTTGCCCGGGGCGCCGCCTTCCGGAGGCGCCGCACCATGGCAAGATCCGCTGCTGCTGTGGTGCCCCCCGCTGCCGCTGCCCGCTGTGAAGGGAAACTAGACGCTACGCGTCTAGTTTCCCTTCCTGGAGAGGACCTTAACTGTAATGATGTGCGGTGCGCGTTGACGTCATCGCGCACCGCACAGCAAAGGTCCTCTCCACGAAGGGAACTACACGCTTAGCGTCTAGTTTTCCTTCGTGGAGAGGACCTTTGCTGTGCGGTGCGCGATGACGTCATCGCGCACCGCACATCCTACTACAGTACAGGGGGCGTAACTGACCACGCCCCCTGTATGAAGCCACACCCCCTAATGCCGCCCGGGGCGCAAGAAGCCCCGGAACCGGCCCTAGTCCCTACTGGTCTGCACATGTGTACTGATGTTGCTTGCTAACTGGTAGCTGCATTAGAAGTTGTTGCATTCCACAGGAGGAGCTAGCTGCTTATATCCAGTTTTGCGTTCCACATGGCACAGTTCGGGAGCACCAGTGCCACATTTTACACATGGTACCCTGAGGTTACCGGCAGAGAGGTGCATCTCTGCCTGACCGATTACGTGACTTAAGTGTTGAACAGTGTAATTTTTTTTGTTGCGCTTTGACCTTTGGGACCTTGTGTTAATATTGTTGCTATAGGATGTGATACCACTACCAGGCAGGCCATGTGGTCCAAATTAAACTACTGTACATGTAGTTTGCTGTCTTTTTGTACATTATTCTGTTGGTATAAACATACTTGCCTACGCTCCCTCATTCTGCAGGAGACTCCCTGAAATAGAAGCAATCTCCCTAACTCCCTGAATAGTCTAGCAATCTCACTGATTGCCCCTTGACCCCTGATGGGGGGTAAGGTAGAGAATAGAATAACAGTCGGTAAGAGTAATTCTAGAAAGGCACTTGTAAATAATGGTAAATTACCATTAAAGCAAAAGGGCAAAGGAAATATTAACATAAAATGTATGCTTGCGAAAGCAAGAAGCCTATCAGGTAAAATGGGGGAATTGGAATGGCATGTATTAAAACAATCAGTATGATATTATAGGTATTACGGAAACATGGTGGGACGACTCTCACGACTGGGTTACTAAGTTGGAGGGATATTCACTTTTCAGGAGGGACAGGGCTACCAAAAGGGGAGGAGGCAGAGGCGGAACTACCGCCAGTGCAACCAGTGCGTTGCACTGGGGCCCGCCTCTGTCCAGGGGCCCAAAGCATGTAATGAGTCAAACTGACTCATTACATGCCGCTGTGTGCTGCGGGCAACCGCTGCCCGCAGCACACAGCCGCCCGGACAGAGAGGAGAGGAACGCAGCGGTACGGGGCAGAAGGAGGAGGAGGGAGGTGGAGGAGGGAGCCGCAGCAGCGCTTTACTACTGGTTGAGGCGCTGCTGTCCCTCTGCTTCACTATAGGCTGTCTTCCGAGAACAGCCTATAGTGAAGCAGAGGGGCAGCAGCAGCAGCGCCTCCACCAATAACACAGCGCTGCTGCGGCTCCCTCCTCCACCTCCCTCCTCCTCCTTCTCTCCTGCCCGGGAATCGTGACCAGAAGCTGCACCGAGGAGCCTGAGCCAGCGGAGAGGGTAAGTATAATTCTTCTTTCTTTCTTTCTTTCTTTCTTTCTTTCTTTCTTTCTTTCTTTCTTTCTTTCTTTCTTTCTTTCTTTCCATGTACAAAAAGGGGGACTGCCTGCCGCAATGTGTAAAAAGGGGGAATCTGCGCCTGCCGCAATGTGTAAAAAGGGGGAATCTGCCTGCCGCAATGTGTAAAAAGGGGGAATCTGCTTGCCGCAATGTGTAAAAAGGGGGAATCTGCTTGCCGCAATGTGTAACAAGGGGGACGCTGTCTGCCGTAATGTGTAACAAGGAGGAATCTGCCTGCCGCAATGTGTAAAAAGGGGGAATCTGCTTGCCGCAATGTGTAAAAAGGGGGAATCTGCTTGCCGCAATGTGTAAAAAGGGGGAATCTGCTTGCCGCAATGTGTAAAAAGGGGGAATCTGCCTGACGCAATGTGTAAAAAGGGGGAATCTGCCTGATGTGTAAAAAGGGGGAACCTGTCTGCCGTGATGTACAGCAAGGGCACGCTGTCTGCCATAATGTGTAAAAAGGGGACGCTGTCTGCCGTTATGTGTAAAAAGGGCACGCTGTCTGCCGTTATGCGTAAAAAGTGTACGCTGTCTGCCGCAATGTATAAAAAGGGGGAATCTGCCTGCCGCAATGTGTAAAAAGGGGGAATCTGCTTGCCGCAATGTGTAAAAAGGGGGAATCTGCCTGCCGCAATGTGTAAAAAGGGGGAATCTGCTTGCCGCAATGTGTAAAAAGGGGGAATCTGCCTGCCGCAATGTGTAAAAAGGGGGAATCTGCTTGCCGCAATGTGTAAAAAGGGGGAATCTGCCTGACGCAATGTGTAAACAGGGGGAATCTGCCTGACGTGATGTGTAAAAAGGGGGAACCTGTCTGCCGTGATGTGTAACAAGGGCACGCTGTCTGCCGTAATGTGTAAAAAGGGGACGCTGTCTGCCGTCATAGGCGTGCGCAGGGGGGGTGCCTGGTGCGCACAGACAACCCCTAATGTCCGGCAACCCGATCTCACATGCCTGATGTAGCGATTGCCGAGCAGGCTGATTACTGTCCCCTCTGCGTTGCACCCTGTCAGGACTGCATTACTGACTGGACGCCTGGGTTAATCAAGTTTCAAACTCCCGGCTCCACCTCAATGACATCATGCTGCTCGCACGCCCACCGGTCACACCCGTCACACGCCCACCTCTCTCCTATTCTTTGCCAACGCCAGCCATTGATGAAGATCAGCATACAGCCAGCGTTCCTTTTAGGAAGACAAATTCAATACTGGCAGGCGGTCGGCAGCAGCATTGACACATAACGCGTTTTTCCAGCAGCAGCAGCAGCAGTACTAGTCTGTGACTCTCAGTGTCAGTGAGTGACTGCAGCTTGCAGGGGAAAGAGAGGGGGAGCCAGACCAGGCTGAGCAGGAGCAGTGTAATTGCAGTGAGTGCCATCATGGGTGTTTGTTTGGTGCACACCACAACATCTGACAATGTATCTGCATTATTAGGATTGGTACAAGGGTGGATATTTTATATTGTGTTGACCGTCAATAGATGGTGCTAGACACGCCCAAAAGGCGGTGCTAGACACACCCCTCCAAAAGTGCACCCCCTAATAAAATGTGCTGCGCACGCCTATGTCTGCCGTTATGTGTAACAAGGGCACGCTGTCTGCCGTTATGTGTAAAAAGGGGATGCTGTCTGCTGTTATGTGTAAAAAGTGCATGCTGTCTGCCGCTATGTGTAAAAAGGGCACGTTGTCTGCCGTTATGTGTAAAAAGGGGGACGCTGTCTGCCGTAATGTGTAAAAAGAGGAATCTGTCCACCGTAAAGTGTAAAAGGGTCTCTGCAAAAAAGGAGAAAAACCACCTAAGTGATTAATTCCTGGCGCTTGATAGGAAGGTTCACCACAGCAGCTAAACACAAGGGGTTGGTCAGACCCCAAATGGATAATACACAAGCAAAAAAGAAATGTAGCGCTAGTAGGTCATTAATGAGAAAGGTCGGTCATAATATCCACATGATTTAATATTAATAAGAGCAGAATTCATAGAACATAATAGTGCACAATCAATAAAAATAATAATAATAATAATAATAATAAAACCAATTCAAATAAAAAGAGAGTGCTACTCCCATTTGTAGGTGTGGAGATCAAAGAAATACATAGTTCATTAGACCTGTTCCTTTTAAAGCAGTCCCTGAGGGTCCCAAAATGGTCAAGGCAAATCACAACTGTGCTTATATAATTACCACCAGTGTCTTTTAGAAGGCGTTTAAGCGGATCAGCGTCCGCAGAGAGCAGTCTCTTTACGGTGGTAATGGTCCAGTTTTTCCACGGTGTGAAAGGTCCCTCATAGAATGGATCTAATTAGGAAATAGACATCCACGGACTTGGTTCAGGTCTTGATCCTCCAAGCTTCCAAATGGTGGGAGTAAACACACAGCAGTAGGTCTCACCTGATGCGTTTCGTTGCGCTCACGCACATTGATTCTCATACACACATAGAAATTAAAGGAAAAAACGGGGTAGACTCCAGCCAGAATTCATCATAAAAATAAAAAGGAAGAACAACAGACACATCCACATTTTATTAACTTCTTGTTTATGTAAATGTATCCCCAATCCCTATTAGTATGTTGAGAATGCAACTGGGTACCTGTATGTCGTAGGTAATACCGCGATGTGTCCGGATGCGCATAATCGGTGACGCGGCAATGTAAACACAGCGTCACCCTATTGCGCCCGGACACGTGTTTATTGAAACCTCTGAATTGTGCTCTCATTCGCACATCGCGAGTGACTTGGCCTCATAAATAACAGCGCAGTGTCATCACTTCGCGCCTGAACGTCACGCACACGCGCGGCTCAAGGCATCATAACCGTTGTCATGACAACGCGCTATACTGCGCGTTGCCTAGATAACAATAGTAACACTGGCTCGTAGTTATTAATAAGAATGGAAGTTGACGGAAAAGAATTATGTTAATCATATTTAGAATATCCTTGCTAGTAAAGGCAGGTCCCTAAGAATAATTTAATAAATATCCATCAATCAGATATATAAATAGTACCCTCATAGGAATATTAAGCCAACACTTATTGTAATATATCCAAAGAAGAGGGGGAAAGGAGAAAGAGAGGGAGAGAGAAGTCTAAATTCCACATAATCATAACTAGAATCCTAAACCTATATAGCTAATTATTTGAATTGGTTTTATTATTATTATTTTTATTGATTGTGCACTATTATGTTCTATGAATTCTGCTCTTATTAATATTAAATCATGTGGATATTATGACCGACCTTTCTCATTAATGACCTACTAGCGCTACATTTTTTTTTGCTTGTAAAAGGGTCTCTACCTGGTGTAGTGGCGCTACTGTGCGGCATAATTTGAATAATGGAGACTAATGTGCACCGTTTTAGGAATTGGTATTATTTTGTGGCCACACCCCTTCCCCACTTAGCCACGCCACTATGTATTTTTGCGCGCGCCTACAGCGCGCACTGCCCCTGTTTTGCATGCAGGGGTGGGGCTCCGATGCAGTTTCTTGCACACAGTGCTAAAATGTCTAGTTACGGCACTGTTGCTAGGTATCCATTTCTCTGGCCCTGAGCAGGTCCCCCTCACCAGATCCTCTCCAGGGGTGAGGGGGTGGACTTGGATGGGATGGGGGGCCCAAAGCATTTTGTCGCACCTGGGCCCACCCCTCGCTAGTTCCGCCACTGGGAAGAGGGGTATGTCTCTATGTAAAACCATCTCTAAAACCAAACTTAATATATGTTATTTACGAGGGGACTGGTGATAATGTGGAATCACTATGGGTTGAGATCACTAGTGGGGGCACTGAAATAAAGAAACTAGTCATTGGCACGTGCTACAAGCACCCAGATATCAGCATACGTGACGAGGAACTACTCTCACAGCAAATTGAGAAAGCTGCGGGAATGGGGGACATCCTAGTGTTACGAGATTTTTAACTATCCGGGTATAAACTGGAGTAACGATTCATGTGTAAAAATTAGGAGCAGCAGGATTCTACACACATTAAAGGATCAATACTTGTCTCAATTAGTCGAGGACCCAACCAGAGGTAATAATGTTCTGGACCAAGTTATTACCAATAATGTGGACATTATATCAAACATTACAGTTGGGGAGACCTTGGGAAACAGTGATCACTATATGATCACATTCAGCATCAGTTTCAAGAAACATAGCTATAAGGAATCAACAAAAACATTCAACTTTAGAAAAGCTAACTTCAATATGCTAAACGACATTGACTGGGAAGTTTTGTTTCATGGTAAAGACACATCGGAAATGTGGGACGCTTTAAAAGGGTTGCTTGATAGCAATATTCACACATTCATACCCTTGGGCAGTAAACGCAGGAGTACTAGACTCAAATCAATGTGGCTTAATAAGGATGTCAAAGAAGCAATGGCTAAAAACAGGTGTTCTTTCTCTAACGTCCTAGAGAATGCTGGGACTCCGTAAGGACCATGGGGAATAGACGGGCTCCGCAGGAGACATGGGCACTTTAAGAAAGAACTGAACTCTGGGTGGGCTCCTCCCTCTATGCCCCTCCTCCAGACCTCAATTTTAGACTGTGCCCAGAGGAGAATGGGTGCACTGCAGGGAGCTCTCCTGAGTTTCCTGCTTAGAAAGCATTTTTGTTAGGATTTTTTCTCTTTTTCAGGGAGCACTGCTGGCAACAGGCTCCCTGCATCGAGGGACTGAGGAGAGAGGAGCAGACCTACTTAAATGATAGGCTCTGCTACCTCGGCTACTGGACACCATTAGCTCCAGAGGGGGTGAACACACGTTCACTCCCAGAGCCGCGCCGCCGTTCTCCTCACAGAGCCAGAAGAAACGAAGTCAGAAGACGTCTCAGGCGGCAGAAGCCTTCAGAGCTTCACTGAGGTAACGCACAGCACCGCAGCTGTGCGTCATTGCTCCCATACACCTCACACACTCCGGTCACTGTAAGGGTGCAGGGTGCAGGGGGGGCGCCCTGGGCAGCAATAAAACACCTCTCCTATGGCAAAAGTCTATGGCCCTCATTCCGAGTTGTTCGCTCGGAGTTTTTCATCGCATCGCAGTGAGAATTCTCTTAGTGCGCATGCGCAATGTTCGCACTGCGACTGCGCCAAGTAACTTTACTATGAAGAAAGTAAGTTTACTCACGGCTTTTTCATCGCTCCGACGATCGCATTGTGATTGACAGGAAATGGGTGTTACTGGGCGGATGCACGGCGTTTTAGGGGCGTGTGGCTAGAAACGCTACCGTTTCCGGAAAAAACGCAGGAGTGGCCGGGGAAACGGTGGGAGTGCCTGGGCGAACGCTGGGTGTGTTTATGACGTCAGCCAGGACCGAAAAGCACTGAACTGATCGCACAGGCAGAGTAAGTCTGAAGCTACTCTAAAACTGCTAACTCGTTTGTGATCGCAATATTGCGCATACATCGGTCGCAATTTTAAGATGCTAAGATACACTCCCAGTAGGCGGCGGCTTAGCGTGTGTAACTCTGCTACATTCGCCTTGCGAGCGAACAACTCGGAATGAGGGCCTATATACATGTACAGGTGGGCACTGTACATGTATATAAAAGAGCCCCCGCCATATTTTAGTAAGTTTGAGCGGGACAGAAGCCCGCCGCCGAGGGGGCAGGGCTTCTCCCTCAGCACTCACCAGCGCCATTTTCTCTCCACAGCACCGCTGAGAGGAAGCTCCCCGGACTCTCCCCTGCTTGACACACGGTGAAAGCAAATATTTGGCGATTATACATTACAGCAGCGCTACTGGGTAAACATTCTGTGTTTTTTCCTGGGTCATATAGCGCTAGGGTGTGTGCTGGCATACTCTCTCTCTGTCTCTCCAAAGGGCCTAGGGGGGAACCTGTCTTCAGATAAGAGATTCCCTGGGGTATATTTACTAAGCTCCCGATTTTGACCGATTTTGAGTTTTTTCTTCAAAGTGTCATCTCGGGAATTTACTAAGCACAAATCTCGGCAGTGATGAGGGCATTCGTATTTTTTTTGAAGTCCAAGAAAAAAAATACGAATGAATACACCATCGGTCAAATACGCCTGTTATTTGATAGAACTCGGTCATTTACTAAAATTTGTATTTCACAAACACTGCCGGCAATAGCCAAACACTGCCGTGAATAAATACAAATCGTAAAAAAAAGCAGTTTTAAAATAGACCTGCTTTTTTTTACCGTGTTCTGATAGGCATGCACGGATCCGTGCATGTTTATCAGTGGGAAGGGGTGGGAAAGTGTTAATTTTTTCATAAAAAAATGCGTGGGGTCCCCCCTCCTAAGCAAAACCAGCCTCGGGCTCTTTGAGCCGGTCCTGGTTCACAAAATATGGGGGGGAAAATGACATGGGTTCCCCCATATTTCATAAACCAGCACCGGGCTCTGCGCCTGGTCCTGGTTCCAAAAATACGGGGGACAAAAAGCGTAGGGGTCCCCCGTATTTTTGAAACCACCACCGGGCTCCACTAGCCAGGTACATAATGCCACAGCAGGGGGACACTTTTATAGTGGTCCCTGCGGCCCTGGCATTACATACCCAACTAGTCACCACTGGCTGGGGTACCCTGGAGGAGTGGGGACCCCTTAAATCAAGGGGTCCCCCCCCTCCAGCCACCCATAGGCCAGGGGTGAAGCCCGAGGCTGTCCTCCCCATCCAAGGGCGGCGGATGGGGGGGCTGATAGCCTTTTGAAAAAATGTGAATATTGTTTTAGTAGCAGTACTACAAGTCCCAGCAAGCCTCCCCCGCAAGCTGGTACTTGGAGAACCACAAGTACCAGCATGCAGTGGAAAACCGGGCCCGCTGGTACCTGTAGTACTACTACTAAAAAAATACCCCCCAAAAAAACAGGACACACACACACCGTGAAAGTATAATTTTATTACATACATGCACACCTCCATACACACATACTTACCTATGTTCACAAGAAGCTCTGTCCTCTTGTCCCTGTAGAATCCTCGGGGTACCTGTGAAAAAAATTATACTCACATAATCCAGTGTAGAATCAGACCTTTGTATAAGCCACGTACTTGGCAAAATAATAAAACGGAAACCCGACCCCGACTGCCAGGACCCCCCCTGACTCCTGTCAAAAGAAAGTCCCTTCAGCCAATCAGGGAGCGCCACGTCGTGGCACTCTCCTGATTGGCTGTGTGCTCCTGTAGTGTCTGTGAGGCTGCACACGGCAGAGATACAATGTAGGGCCTATGCGCTCCATTGTATCCAATGGTGGGTACTTTGCGGTCAGCGGTTGACCGAAAGTAACCTCACCGCTGACCGCAAAGTTCCTAATATATTTGTCTTCCTAAATATGTGTCATTTCTTCACCTTTTGAGAGAATTTATTTATTGAGACAACTTCAAGCAATATATATTTAAAAAATAAATGTCTATTTTTATTTTAAGCAAAATATAGCCTATTTTTGTTCTACTACTTCTTCTTTTTCTTCTTTGTCTTCGTCTTCTTTAAAAACACCACACCGTCTTTAAGAAAAAAGTTTATTAGTCAGGGTCTTCACCTGGGGGGGCGGAGGGGGAAGGGGGGGGGGGGGGGCGGTGGCCTTTAAGATCTTTTGCATGGATGCCACCGTCCCAGGGCTTCCAGCTTCTTCACCTGGTGGCTGTTAAGCTCTTTTGCATAGCACTTGGAGAACCACACTTGCCAGCATGTCCGGACATAAAGGGCCCGCTGGCACCTGTAAAGAAAATATTAAAATAAAAACACCACACCGTCTTTAAAAAAAAGTTTATTAGTCAGGGTCTTCACCTGGGGACGGCGGCATTTAAGCACTTTTGCATGGCCACCGCCTCTCCAGGGTTTCCGCCATCTTCACCTGGGGGCCGCCGCCTCCCCAGGGCTACCGTCGTCTTTCTTCGGCGTCTTCACCTGGGAGGCAGTGGCCTTTAAGCTCTTTTGCATGGCTGCCGCCTTCCCAGGGCTTCCAGCGTCTACACCTGGTGGACGGTGGCTGTTAAGCTTTTTTGCATAGCACTTGGAGAACCACAAGTGCCAGCATGTCTGGATATCAAGGGCCCACTGGCACCTGTAGTCCACCTGTAAAGAAAATATTAAAATAAAAACACCACACCGTCTTTAAAAAAAAGTTTATTAGTCAGGGTCTTCACCTGGGGGCGGCTGCCTTTAAGCTTTTTTGCATGGCCGCCGCCTCTCCAGGGCTTCCGACGCCTTCACCTGGGGGGCCGCCGCCTCCCCAGGGCTTCCGGCGTCTTCACCTGAGAGACAGCGGCCTTTAAGCTCTTTTGCATGGCTGCCGCCTCCCCAGGGCTTCCGGCGTCTTCACCTGGGGGTCCGTCGCCTCCCCAGGGCTTCCGGCGTCTTCACAGGGGAGGCAGCGGCCTTTAAGCTCTTTTGCATGGCTGCCGCCTTCCCAGGGCTTCCAGCGTCTTCACCTGGTGGGCGGCGACCGTTAAGCTCTTTTGCATAGCACTTGGAGAACCACAAGTGCCTGCATGTCCGGACATAAAGGGCCCGCTGGCACCTGTAGTCCACCTGTAAAGAAAATATTAAAATAAAAACACCACACCATCTTTAAAAAAAAGTTTATTATTCAGGGTCTTCACCTGGGGGCAGCGGCCTTTAAGCTTGTTTGCATGGCTGCCGCCCATCCAGGACTTCCAGCGTCTTCTTTCTTCAGGAGCTCTTCTGCCATCGGACTGACGCCGATGCCTCGCGCTGACTTATATAAGTCAGCCGGAGGGGCCGGGGTGTTGACGCAGCGAGCCGTGATTGGCTCGTGGTTGCCATCTTGAATTTAAAAAATTACGCTGAGGTGCCATTTTTGAAATTGGTACTGCTCCGCTGCCAAACTCTGCAGAATGGCAGTGCCACTAATACTCTCACTGCCACCAATGCCCACACCTCCGCGCACCCATACAGTGATGGCAGCGGATCCAGTGACGGGTCCTCTGGACAATCACTGTGGCCTCACTGACAGGGGCGTGCTTTCATGGGTTGAAAGCACGTCCCTGTATGAAAGCAGCACCTCTAATGGTGCCGCTTTCCCATGCATTTCCAATGGACTTTTAATACCCATGGCTAGGCCACGCCCACCCCTGCCCCCCACTCCCACACCCTTCCCCATTCACACTGGGAGGCACCACGATCGGTGCCTCCCAAACACATTTAAACAGGGATAATGATTAGATTAATATAAAGGAGATACTTATGACACAGAATACAGTATGTGTCATAAGTATCTTCTTTATATTATTTTAATCATTAATGACAGGGGAGGCACTGCCTCCCCTGCCTTCCCTGACTGCACATCCCTAGTTTGCCCAGACCACCCGCCCACCAACTAACCTTGCCTAACCCAGTCTTCCCATCTGTCACCTCAAATCTGATATTTTGACCTATTTACCCGGCAGGAGAAAAACGCACCTATACGTCAGTGGTGAGAGAGTGAAAAAAGAGAGCAAGAAATGAGTGGGCATGGAGAGCCCACCGGGGGAATGCAGAGGTAAAGGCCCATGCTTAGGGGTGTGGCCTGCTGCCACAGAGGCTTGGCTAACATGGTATAGGGCCCATGATAAATATATATAGTAAATACTGCTAGTACATGCATGATAATGTACCAGATTAATAACTGCAATGCACTGTAGATAAAATGTATAATGTACAATTCAAGTGCACAGACGGGACCTGATCCATAGACAAGGAGGTGGGCCCCCAGGCAGTAGGGCCCACCGGTGGTTTCCCCTGTACCCCTATGGGCCAGTCCAACCCTGAGTGGGAGTGAGGGGGGGAGGGGGACAGTCATAACCACCACAGCATTCATTGCTGACGCTAACAGGAATTACAACTGTACAAATGTAGCCATTCTCGTTGTGGCTACATCTTCAGGCGATTGCGCCTTGTTAGTCGCGACCGCACCGCATATGTCTGGACGTCTAAGACATGTGTGTGCCCCATTCACATGGATGGGGGCGGCAAATGCAGCAACTCGACATGGCTAGGCACAGGTGTGCATAGCTGCGTCGAGGATGCACGTTTCCCTCAGATGTAGCCATGATCAGCATGGCTACATCTGTATATAGTATCGGATAAAAACAAAAGTAATGATTAAAGCACAATTTAATTCTCTTACATCTCTACATATTAATAAAAATGGATCAGCGTGCAACACTGGCACACTGGGCTTTAGGCAGGCAGAGAGAGAGAGAGAGAGAGTAAAAGAGAGTAAAGCACCCTTCATATATCTCCAATGGCCCATTTGCAGCCGCTTGTGGATGTTAAGTAATGGCACTGTCCCAGTAGGTGTGAGATTTTGTTTTTATCCAATACTATGCTATCCCCAAGGTCGTAAGTCATATATTATAATAGTCATGCTAAACGTCTGCCGACGATTCAAAATAAGCTGCTCTTATCTTTGTCAAGTCACTAACCTTCTACCAGTGTGCTATGCCGTGCCAGGCCTCTGAAAGCATATGCAAGAGACAGCAACAGCATAGCCCTGACATAGGCAGTTTCCATTATGACATCACAGCATGACCTCACACACCCCACCAGACCGGCTAAGACTGGTTATTTCTGGTTTGAGGCCCTTATCTTTTACATGACTGACCTAAGGGAAATGTGATTTCACTTATTATTTAAAATTATTACATGAGAAAAATTTTATTACTGCCATTTGCCGGCAGTTTTGCTCACTTAGTGGCATCTAATATTGTGATGTATATTTTATATTTTACAAATAGAGCCTGATTCAGGTTGAATCGCAATCGCAATAAGCGATCCAACGGTAAAAATTGCTAAAAGGATGCGGGATCCTGCGCAGGGCCCATCCGGCGCATGCGCCTGCATTTTCTACGGCGCCCCACAGAAAATGCGATTGCTTCTGCCTGTCTATGAGGCAGAGATGGTTGCGGGGGGGGGGGGGGGAGGCAACGCTCTATTTCAAAGACGGAGATGGAGTATTGCGGGGACAAGACTTCAAAACAGGGGCGGCAACGGAGAAACCTGGGGCGTAGTAAGGGCAGCTGCATGACATCACACGCAGCCGATGCTATCACAAAAATGGCTGCGGGTCTCATGCGGGCGCCTAACATGTGGGGCATACTAGCCCTGTGCTGGGCGTCCCCCCACATGTCAGAGAATCTGATCATAAATGTGCTAAATTTAGCACCTCTAGGAACAGGTCTGAATCACCCCCATGGAACAAAAAAAAGGCCCAAATTATGTGATTTTAGTTTTGTTTGTCAATTTTTGAAAACAAAAAACCAAAACCAGTCACGGCAGTTTGGCAAAAACCAAATACAAAGCCGGATGACGAATCAGGGCCAATTCCAAATCCAGCAAAAATGGTCCTGTGCACATCTCTAGTAATATTCTAATATCACATTGAGTTTGCTAGCATTGTATGCCTAGGGATGTGCTGATATGAGACATTCCCTTTAACTCCTGTTTTATTGAGTTTAATAAATTATTCCTGTAGTTTAGCTGGTCATTCAAAACTTGGGATCAGTGCTACCATATGGTCCCTACTGGTCTGCACATGTGCACTGATGTTGCTTGCTAACTGGTAGCTGCATTAGAAGTTGTTGCATTCCACAGGAGGAGCTAGCTGCTTATATCCAGTTTTGCGTTCCACATGGCACAGTTCGGGAGCACCAGTGCCACATTTTACACATGGTACCCTGAGGTTACCGGCAGAGAGGTGCATCTCTGCCTGACCGATTACATGACTTAAGTGTTGAACAGTGTAATGTTTTTTTGTTGCGCTTTGACCTCTGGGACCTTGTGTTAATATTGTTTCTATAGGATGCACTACCAGGCAGGCCATGTGGTCCAAATTAAACTACTGTACATGTAGTTTGCTGTCTTTTTGTACATTATTCTGTTGGTATAAACATACTTGCCTACGCTCCCTCATTCTGCAGGAGACTCCCTGAAATAGAAGCAATCTCACTAACTCCCTGAATAGTCCAGGAATCTCACAGATTGCACCTTAACCCCTGATGGGGGGTAAGGTAGAGAATAGAATAACAGTCGGTAAGAGTAATTCTAGAAAGGCACTTGTAAATAATGGTAAGTTACCATTAAAGCAAAAGGGCAAAGGAAATATTAACATAAAATGTATGCTTGCGAAAGCAAGTAGCCTATCAGGTAAAATGAGGGAAATTGGAATGTCATGAATCAAAAAATCAGTATGATATTATAGGTATTACGGAAACATGGTGGGATGACTCTCACGACTGGGTTACTAATTTGGAGGGATATTCACTTTTCAGGAGGGACAGGGCTACCAAAAGGGGAGGAGGGGTATGTCTCTATGTAAAACCATCTCTAAAACCAAACTTAATATATGTTATTTATTTACGAGGGGACTGGTGATAATGTGGAATCACTATGGGTTGAGATCACTACTGGGGGCACTGAAATAAAGAAACTAGTCATTGGCACGTGCTACAAGCAACCAGATATTAGCATACGTGACGAGGAACTGCTCTCACAGCAAATTGAAAAAGCTGCAGGAATGGGGGACATCCTAGTGTTAGGGGATTTTTAACTATCCGGGTATAAACTGGAGTAACGATTCATGTGTAAAAATTAGGAGCAGCAGGATTCTAAACACATTAAAGGATCAATACTTGTCTCAATTAGTCGAGGACCCAACCAGAGGTAATAATGTTCTGGACCAAGTTATTACCAATAATGTGGACATTATATCAAACATTACAGTTGGGGAGACCTTGGGAAACAGTGATCACTATATGATCACATTCAGCAGCAGTTTCAAGAAACATAGCTATAAGGAATCAACAAAAACATTCAACTTTAGAAAAGCTAACTTCAATATGCTAAACGACATTGACTGGGAAGTTTTGTTTCATAGTAAAGACACATCGGAAATGTGGGATGCTTTAAAAGGGTTGCTTGATAGCAATATTCACAAATTCATACCCTTGGGCAGTAAATGCAAGAGTAATAGACTCAAATCAATGTGGCTTAATAAGGATGTCAAAGAAGCAATGGCTAAAAAGAGGTGTTCTTTTAAAGCATTTAAAACTAATGGAGGGGAGGAGTCATTCCAGTATTACAAAGAATGCAATAAAAGATGCAAAAAAGTAATAAGGGCAGCTACAATTGTAAACGAAAAACAAATTGCTATAGAGAATAAAGCCAATCCCAAAGAGTTTAATAAATACATAAACATTAAAGGGTTAAAAAAATAGAACATAGGCCCATTAAAAGATGAACTGTGAGCCTTGGAAACGATGTCAAAATAAAAGCGGATATACTGAACAGCTTTTTTTCACCAGGGAGGATCAGACGGTGTTAGTAGTGCATAACGACAGTGAAGGTAATGATTCTTGGCTAGATGCTTGTTTAAGTGAGGAAATAGTCCTGGAGAGACTAAGCAACATAAAGATTAATAAATCACCGGGACCAAATGGTTTTCATACGAGGGTTATTATGGAGCTTAAGGCACAGCTTGCAAGACCCTTATACTTGATTTTCTATAGTTCCATTAAATCGGGTATGGTACCGATGGATTGGCGTATAGCTTGTCAGGAATCGGCATTCTCCATCACATCACTTTCAGTGAACAGGCGTCTCCTGGCTTCAGTCCTCTGTCTTCAGAGTATCCCCTGTGTTTTGGACCTGTGGAACTACAGGTCCCAGCAGTTCCATTCCAGTCTTCAGTCTCCTGCAGCCTACAGCTCACTGTGCTCCACCTAACCAGTTCTATCTTTTGGTAACCACTGGTTTCAGCCAGCAGCCTGGAGTGCACAGTGCTTCTAGTTAATCAGCATTAACTCCCGGTGCACTACTGATCCCAGCCAGCGACCAGCAGTGCATTGCATTAACTGAAAGGAGCGCTTAAGATGTATGAAAAAATAAGGGAAAAAGAAAATAATAATAAATTAAAATGAAAAATAATTTTTCTGCAAACACCTGTGAAAAGAAAAAATGGTTAGTGAGAAATGTTTACAGCACTTTCGTGCTAATGTGAGTGGTCCTGTGTGGGAGTCCTTTTTATAAATGCCGGCACTTTTGTCCGTACTGCGGCTGCAGTTGGGACGTCTAGCTAACTATCCCTATTGCTGCCTACCTTTCAGTCACGTCCAGACTGTAATTCTTTCTTGCGGATCGCGTCCTGCCGGCTGGTCCCAATGCTGGTGCACGCGCTCCCGTCTTTACACCTGTTCGGCGCAGGTGGGATGACGTCAGGGCTTCACTCACAGATTGTTTGCCAACGCGTTTCGGACTTGCTGGTCCTTAATCCTGGCTGATAGAGACACTTCCCAAAAGGTTCTCTTTATATAGCTTTATTGTTTAATTGGCTTGATTGGAGAAGGCTCGTTAAGTTAAAAACAGCTGAATAAAATTTGTCAGAAGCTTTTTCTCACTCATTTGACACAGGTGTTTGCAATTTTAAAGGGAAAAAAGGGTGATTGTATAAAATAAAGGTTATGAGAAATAATTTAAATCAATCAATTATGAAATTAATTATAAAAAATTCATTATAAAAAGGAATTAAGCTCAAAATCTATATTGAGACCAGTGGGTTCCAGAGTTTGTAACATAAAAGTCCATTTTGCTTCTGCTCTTTTGAGCTTGTCCACTATGTCTCCTCCTCTCCAATTGGGTATGATTCGTTGAATCCCCAAAAAAGATAAAAGTTTGGGATCTTTGTTGTGTTTGTCCGCAAAATGTTTAGACACACTATGGGTTTGTAGTCCTTTTTTAATATTATAAATATGCTCTGCTAATCGGATTTTGAGCTTTCTTTTAGTCTGACCAACGTATTGTAGGCCGCAAGGGCATTGCAGGAGATAAACTACTCCCTCTGTTTCACAAGTTATTCTGTCTTTTACTTTATAGCTTTTATTTGTTGTATTGCAGGTAAATGTGGTTTCAGATTTAGTTGATGATTTTTTCGCTGTCCTGCATGGTAAACATTTTAAACATGAGAAAAAGCCTTTAGTTTCTTCTCTTTGTCTGGTTTCTTCAGGAATAAAGCTTTTTACTAATTCCTGCTTGATTGAAGTTGCTCTTTTATAAATGATGCGTGGTTTATCTTGTATCATGGGTGCTAGTTCCTTGTCCAGTGCTAAAATGTGCCAATGTCTGTTTAATATTTTTTCAAATGCTAAATATTGGCTGTTGAACTGGGTGATGAACAATAATTGAAAGTCTTTTTGTGTTCTTTGTTTATACTTCAAAGTCTCATTTCTGTCTATATTGGCTATCCGGTCAAGATGAGTATTCAATGCTTCTTCTTTGTAACCACTTTGAAGAAATCTCTTTTTCATCTGTATTGCTTGTTCATTGAATGTTTCTACCTGTGAACAGTTTCTTTTCAATCGTCGAAATTGCCCGCCTGGGATATTCTTTATCCAATTGATGTGATGATTGCTACATGTGGAGATGGTGTTATTGCCACTAACGTTCTTTGTATGAGTTCTTGTTTGAATAGTATTGTTTTGTATGAAAATCTCCAAGTCGAGGTATATGACCATGGTGTCACTGGTGACTGACGAAAACTCCAATTTGTAAGAGTTATTGTTGATATATTGCAGAAAATTGTGAAGTTCTTGTTGTGGACCATTCCAGATGAAAAACAGGTCATCTATGTATCTCTTCCAAGTTTGTATATATTGTAAATAGGGGTTGTTATTCCAGATATGGTCTTCCTCCCATTTTGACACATATAAATTTGCATACCCTGGTGCGAAAGAACTACCCATCGCGGTCCCCTGTATTTGGTTATAATAGATTCCATTGTTCCAGAAAAAATTGTGATGTAAAATGAAGTTAATGCAGGTTACTAAAAAATTAACTTGTGCATTAGGTAGTGATGTCTCTGTAGAAAGGAAGAATCTTATTGCTTCACACTCCTTTGTGTGGGGAATACATGTGTACAATGATCTGACATCACTTGTGCAAAGAATGAAATGATTTTCCCATTGGATTTCTTTTAGTATCTGTAAAATGTGTATTGTGTCCCGGAGATAGCTTTTTTGTGATTGTGCCACCTCTTGCAAAAAGGAATCTACATATCTGGATAAATTTGCAGACAGTGAGTTGATACCTGATACAATTGGACGCCCCGGAGGATGCTTTTGGTCTTTATGTATTTTGGGTAATTGGTAAAAAGTAGGTACGAGCGGGTGATTTATATATATAAAATCATATTCCTTTTTTGTTAATATACCAATTTCCAAACCTTCGTCCAATATTTCCTTTAATTCCTTCTGATATTGTTCTGTTGGGTTCCCTTTTAGTACTGCATACGTGGAATCGTCCTTTAGGAGGTCTGTGATTACGGCTTCATAATCTTCCTTATTTTGGATAACGAGGCCACCCCCCTTGTCTGCCGGCTTTATGATGATGTCCTTATTCTCTTTCAGCTCCCTCAGGGCATTTTTTTCAGATATTGTGAGGTTGAATTTCATTTTCTCTTTGCCGGTCATGGCTCTGATGTCCTTTTCCACTAGCTTTTGGAACGTTTCTATATGCGCACCTTTAACGTGATTTGGGAAAAATTTTGATGTGGTTTTCAATGTTGTGTGTTTAAATTGGTTTTCTGAGGATTGTACTTCAGTGTTATTTTCTTTGCGGGCGAAGAATTTCTTAATGCAGAGTTTTCGTATAAACCTGTGGGTATCGATGTATAGATCAAATTGATTTGCGCTTGAATGGGGGCAGAATTTGAGACCTTTCCGTAATAAGGATAATTGTTCATCTGTAAGAGAGATTCTGCTCAGGTTGTAAATCCCTTCATTTATGGGACCTTTCTTCATAAGTTTCTTCGACTTGCCACCCCGGACACCCCTTCTCCTGGGGAAAACACTGTTCTTTGTTTTTTCTGGCAGTTTGTTGGATTCAGTCTCTCTGGGGGTTTCTCTATGTCTGTGATAAACTCTAAAAAACTTTCCTCATCTTCAAATTCATCTTCTTCCATTGTGTAGGCTCTCTTCTTTGATCTTGCTCCATTTTTCTGTTCTTCTTCGGAGTTTCGTGATTCTATATTTTGCATGAGGGCCAGTGCATGAGATTTTTCTTCTGCAATGGCTGAGTTTATTCCTTTCTGATATGAATTTCTAATAAGATGTGCTCTTGGAGATTCTCTTGAATATGTGAAGTTCTTTGGGTTGTATGGTAAATAATCTTTCCTCTGGGATGATGAATGTGGGTATTTGTCAATTAAGGGATCTTTCCCCTTTCCTTGATTTGCCCTTTGAATATTTTGTTTTGATTGAAAATTCTGTTTAGTGTTCCTAATTTGATATTGATTCTGCGGTTTGAATGTTTTTCTGTATGTATTTCTATTTGTTTCCATTATTTGATTCATTTTTCTTCTCTCATTTTTTTGTATAGTTTGGTTTTCTATATGGTCTCTTTGGAACTTCCTTTGCTTTTGGCTAATGATGTCTTCTTCAAATTTTTGCATTTTTGCATTGGTTAATTTCATTAAATTCCTATAATCCTCCATTGATTTTAACGGTTCAAATTTGTCCTCAATTTTTTTGATATTGTCATTAATCCGTTCCAAAGAAATTTTTCTATCCTCTATTATTAAAGATACAAGCTCATTTGAACCAATATAGACAGAAATGAGACTTTGAAGTATAAACAAAGAACACAAAAAGACTTTCAATTATTGTTCATCACCCAGTTCAACAGCCAATATTTAGCATTTGAAAAAATATTAAACAGACATTGGCACATTTTAGCACTGGACAAGGAACTAGCACCCATGATACAAGATAAACCACGCATCATTTATAAAAGAGCAACTTCAATCAAGCAGGAATTAGTAAAAAGCTTTATTCCTGAAGAAACCAGACAAAGAGAAGAAACTAAAGGCTTTTTCTCATGTTTAAAATGTTTACCATGCAGGACAGCGAAAAAATCATCAACTAAATCTGAAACCACATTTACCTGCAATACAACAAATAAAAGCTATAAAGTAAAAGACAGAATAACTTGTGAAACAGAGGGAGTAGTTTATCTCCTGCAATGCCCTTGCGGCCTACAATACGTTGGTCAGACTAAAAGAAAGCTCAAAATCCGATTAGCAGAGCATATTTATAATATTAAAAAAGGACTACAAACCCATAGTGTGTCTAAACATTTTGCGGACAAACACAACAAAGATCCCAAACTTTTATCTTTTTTGGGGATTCAACGAATCATACCCAATTGGAGAGGAGGAGACATAGTGGACAAGCTCAAAAGAGCAGAAGCAAAATGGACTTTTATGTTACAAACTCTGGAACCCACTGGTCTCAATATAGATTTTGAGCTTAATTCCTTTTTATAATGAATTTTTTATAATTAATTTCATAATTGATTGATTTAAATTATTTCTCATAACCTTTATTTTATACAATCACCCTTTTTTCCCTTTAAAATTGCAAACACCTCTGTGTCAAATGAGTGAGAAAAAGCTTCTGACAAATTTTATTCAGCTGTTTTTAACTTAACGAGCCTTCTCCAATCAAGCCAATTAAACAATAAAGCTATATAAAGAGAACCTTTTGGGAAGTGTCTCTATCAGCCAGGATTAAGGACCAGCAAGTCCGAAACGCGTTGGCAAACAATCTGTGAGTGAAGCCCTGACGTCATCCCACCTGCGCCGAACAGGTGTAAAGACGGGAGCGCGTGCACCAGCATTGGGACCAGCCGGCAGGACGCGATCCGCAAGAAAGAATTACAGTCTGGACGTGACTGAAAGGTAGGCAGCAATAGGGATAGTTAGCTAGACGTCCCAACTGCAGCCGCAGTACGGACAAAAGTGCCGGCATTTATAAAAAGGACTCCCACACAGGACCACTCACATTAGCACGAAAGTGCTGTAAACATTTCTCACTAACCATTTTTTCTTTTCACAGGTGTTTGCAGAAAAATTATTTTTCATTTTAATTTATTATTATTTTCTTTTTCCCTTATTTTTTCATACATCTTAAGCGCTCCTTTCACTCCGTTTTATTGTTACCATTTTTTAAAGGAGCAGCTCCACATTATTTCTAAAGCGCGGGTTATCCATTACATACATTGCATTAACTGTCTACAGAATTATTCTCCAGGTTAATCACCAGCTCCAGTTAACTCTCAGCTGATCTGGGCACCCAATCCAGGAGGGTGTGCTCTCACAGAGATTCATCCAATCATCACAGATCAAGGGGTATAAACTCCAGTTCCTGGCTCATTCTCATCGCCTCGGACAACGAGTCACATTTGGTGTGTCAAGTTCTCTAGTGATTCCCCGTGTTCCAGTCTCCAGTGGTTCCCTGTGTTCCAGTCTCCAGTGGTTCCCCGTGTTCCAGTCTCCAGTGGTTCCCCGTGTTCCTGTCTCCAGTGGTTCCCCGTGTTCCAGTCTCCAGTGGTTCCCGTGTTCCAGTCTAGAGTGGTTCCCCGTGTTCCAGTCTCCAGTGGTTCTCCGTGTTCCTGTTTCCAGTGGTTCTCCGTGTTCCTGTGTCCAGTGGTTCCCCGTGTTCCTGTCTCCAGTGGTTCCCCGTGTTCAAATCTACAGTGGTTCCCCATGTTCCAGTCTCCAGTGGTTCCCCGTGTTTCAGTCTCCAGTGGTTCCCCGTGTTCCAGTCTCCAGTGGTTCCCCGTGTTCCTGTTTCCAGTGGTTCTCAGTGTTTCTGTCTCCAGTGGTTCCCCGTGGTTCCTCTCATCATTTCATTCCATTCATCATTCTGCATTTCTCCTGCTTGTTCCAGACTCCAGACACAGCCTGCCACAGTTCATCAGCAGTAAGAGACTTTCCTCAGGTGTTATTCATTGCCTAACTTGTGCACCTTTATTACCAGCATTCCATAAACTTCACACGTCAGATGCATCCGCACGCCACTCAAGCACACTTATGTTAATAAATAAAGACACAACAATCGTAATTGGCGTGAAAGGGGTCAGCTTTTTATTTTGACTGAGAGGAAGGCCTATTAATACTAAAACTAAAAATGCAGACTTCCCTCTCTAACTAAGGTCGCAGGGAGAAGAACGGTTAATCATGATAAACAACTTAATAAGGGTGATCCAAAATTATATGACAAAATAGAGCAATAAACATATGTGTGTGAGGGGGCCTTCTGCCCAGATGTTCCGGGATCGGCCTCCTGCCTCCATCCCGAGCAATAAAAACATATGTGTGAGGGGGCCTTCTGCCCCAGATGTTCCGGGATCGGCCTCCTGCCTCCATCCCAGACATCGGAAATCCAAACTCCAAGGCCAGGGGTCGACCTTCTGCCACTACCCCTGCCCACCAACAGTTGTTCAGACGGAGGTACGCTCCGCCCCTACGGGGTAAAAAATTGGGCCTCCAGCCCCGATATCCACACATGTTTATGATCTATCATATGGGCCCCACCAGGTACGGTGGTGCCCATCAATTAATAATACGACTATAAAAAATACCTAAAAGTTCACCCGAACTTACTAACAATAAACTCCTTAAGTTAAACTAAAATAACCATTCAGAAACCGGCCACAAAAAGCCGACACAAGTAACCATATTGGAGCAACAAAAACCAACTCCCCAGGGCGGGAGGGTGGGTCACGGATAAACTGGAAAAAGGGGCAGGATGTCCTAGGTCTGAAGACTATATGTATGTCAGACCAGCCCCTATACAGAATCCAGCCAATCACAATACATGCAGTTTTCCTTACGTTCCTCCCACAAAAACTGTAACCCCTTCCGTGCCAGAGTGATGCATTAAGAGGCATGCCGCATGCCCAGCCAGTGAGTTTATGCTGTTACGGCCATATTACATGACCTACGCAGTCTTTCTGTGAATTGCATCCAGCACTTAACAAGCATGCTGAGTTAGGACTGTCTCCTGCCTGGGCCTTGCTTGGCTAAAGAACTTTTATGTTACAGAGACTGTGTGCTTTGCAAGTATTATCGGAGTTCTGTTTTCCAAACCATTTGCATTTATCAAGTTATTCCACGTTACCGGAGTTTTGCTTTGTTTCAATTATTATTTACAAATCCGTTTACATCCAGCTACCAAGTTATTTCACATTTGTGTTACCAGTGACTTTATTTGCTTTAAACCTTCTGAATTCAGCCATCAACTGATCACCAAGATATATCTGTGTTGCCAAAGACTTTTTATCAATACCTTGGATTCAGTTACCGTTTATCATTTCATTTCTGCTACTACCAATACGGTATACGTACAATACGTAGCGTACCATCTATTATTATATCATTGTTCTGTGACATTTGTGTTTATTAAACATCAGCGCATACATGCAGGACTTTATTCAGTCTCCACGTTTCATACGTCATTCCAACACTGACCCACTAGTGCCCCCTCCGGGAACAGATTAAATCAGAATCCTGACAGCCTGACATAGCTGAGGTACTGCCATTATTTAAAAAGGGTTCTAAAAATCATCCTGGGAACTATAGACCAGTTAGTTTAACCTCTATAGTGGGTAAAATATTGGAAGGAAGTTTGAGGGAAAGTATAGAGGATTATCTGCGGAATACTAAGTTAATTAGCAGGAGTTAGCATGGGTTTGTGAGGGACAGATCATGTCAAACTAACTTAATTAGCTTCTACGACGAAGAGAGCGATAATCTTAACCAGGCAAAAGCAGTGGATGTGGTCTATTTAGATTTTGCAAAAGCCTTCAATACAGTGCCTCACAAGAGACTGATCATCAAATTAAGGGAACTTGGCCTAGGATACACTGTTTGTACATGGATAGGTAATTGGCTGGATAACAGGGTACAACGAGTAGTGGTCAATGAGATGTTCTCCAGCTCGGCACTAGTAGTCAGCGGTATACCACAAGGGTCCATATTTGGTCCGCTACTGTTCAATATATGTATTAATGACCTAGGAATAGGCCTGGGAAGCAAAGTATAAATCTTTGCAGATGATACTAAACTGTGTAAGGTAATTAATTCGGAAATAGATGTGGAGTCTCTACAGAATGACTTATTTAAACTTGAATTCTGGGCGTCTAAATGGGGAATGAGGTTTAATATTGAAAAATGCAAAGCTATGTATTTTGGGATTAAAAACAAACTTGCATCCTATTCACTTAATGGGGAAAATATAGGGGTATCAGTAGTGGAAAAAGATTTGGGGGTCCTCATATATAATACACTCAATAACAGTACACAGTGTCAAAATGCAGTGAAGAAGACAAGTAAAGTCCTTGCTTGCATAAAACGGGGTATTGAGACCGGGGACGAGGATGTAATCATGCCGCTGTACAAATCATTGGTACGTCCGCACCTGGAATATTGTGTTCAATCTTTGGCACCATATTATAAAAAAGATATTGCGGAACTCGAAAGAGTTCAAAGGCATGCTACTAAACTGATTAAAGGGTTAGAGACACTGGAGTACGAGGAAAGGCTAACTATGTTAAATATGTATACTCTAGAAAAGAGGCGTCTAAGAGGAGATATTATTAATATCTTCAAATATGTAAAGGGTCATTACAAGGAGTTAGCAGGGGATTTGTTTATTAATAGAACTCTGTATAGGACACGTGGACACTCACTGAGGTTAGAGGAGAGAAAATTCCGTACAAAACGTAGGAAGGGGTTCTTCACGGTAAGGGCAATAAAGATTTGGAACTCCCTGCCGGAGAAGGTAATAATGGCGGACTCTGTAAATGCATTCAAAATCAGATTGGACAGCTTTCTAGCTGAAAAAAGTATCCAAGGCTACAGCAATATCTGGGAGTTGTACGAAATATAGTTGACAATTGGTACTAAACCATTATTTCAACTGGTGCATTATAATGTGCACAGCTAAACACAGAATACAGGTTGAACCCGATAGGCATTTCACCTCTTTTCAACTTCAACAACTATGTTACTATGTTAACCCCATTGTGCAGCTGTTACATTCTTGGGGGGAAAAAATAAATCACAGATACATACATTCAAATGGGAACATCAGTGCCATTTCCCTGTATTGGTTATAAGTAGTGATGTGCACCGGAAATTTTTTGTGTTTTGTGTTTTGGATTTGGATTCGGTTCCGCGGCCGTGTTTTGGATTCGGATGCGTTTTGGCAAAGCCTCCCTTAACAATTTTTGTCGGACTCGGGTGTGTTTTGGATTCGGGTGTTTTTTTTTTAAAAAAACCCTCAAAAACAGCTTAAATCATAGAATTTGGGGGTAATTTTGATCCTATAGTATTATTAACTTCAATAACCATAATTTCCACTCATTTCCAGTCTATTCTGAACACCTCACAATATTAATTTTAGTCCTAAAATTTGCACCGAGGTCGCTGGATGACTAAGCTAAGCGACCCAAGTGGCCGGCACAAACACCTGGCCCATTTAGGAGTGGCACTGCAGTGTCAGACAGGATGGATCTTAAAAAAATTGTCCCCAAACAGCACATGATGCAAAGAAAAGAGAAAATGAGGTGCACTGTGGTCGCTGGATGGCAGAGCTAAGCGACACAAACACCTCAATATCACAGGAATTATTTTTGTTCTAATCAATGGTATTATTGGTCCAAATCACTGGAAGAAAATGACAAAATCACTGGAATCATTCATTCTAATCAATGGTATTATTGGTCCAAATCACTGGAATAAAATGACAAAATCACTGGAATTAAATGGCGGTAATGTCAGGAATTATTTCATAATGGCAGTACCACTGGACATATACGGAAGTGTCAGACAGGATGGCACTTAAAAAAATAGTCCCCAAACAGCACATGATGCAAAGAAAAGAGAAAAAGAGGTGCACTGTGGTCGCTGGATGGCTAAGCTAAGCAACACAAACACCTCAATATCACAGGAATTATTCGTTCTAATCAATGGTATTATTGGTCCAAATCACTGGAAGAAAATGACAAAATCACAGGAATTATTTGTTCTAATAAATGGTATTACTTACTGGTCCAAATCACTGGAAGAAAATGACAAAATCACAGGAATTATTCGTTCTAATCAATGGTATTATTGGTCCAAATCACTGGTAGAAAATAACAAAATGACTGGAATTATTTGGCAAGATCACTGTAATTACAATTAATAATTATAAATCACTGATGTTAATTGGTAAAATCTCGCTATCGCCTGCCTAGTGAAGTGGAATCTAGATGGGATTTTGTACCAGGGACACAATAACTTCATCAATTGTCTAAATCCCAATGCACTAATAGCGGAAAACGGGTGCACGTCTAACAGCACACTGATTATACTGAGAACTGATTATACTGATCACTGATGATACTACGGAGAACTGACAGTAAGCAGCGAGAACAACACTGGACTATTGTACTGTAGTATACTGGTCACCACAATGCAGCACTGACACTGAACACAGATATTAAGCACTGATCAGGATAATAGAAGTGACATGGTGCAGCAAGATAACGCTATGGCCTATTGTACTATACTACTATATACTGGTGTCACCAAAATGCAGCACTGTACTACTATATACTGGTCCCCACAATGCAGCACAGATATTGAGCACTGATCTGGAGAATAGAACTGAGTCTGACACGGAGCTGCAAGATACAGCAATAGCCTACTATATTGTACTACTATATACTGGTGGTCACCACAATGCAGCACTGTACTACTATATACAGGTCCCCACAATGCAGCACAGATATTGAGCACTGATCTGGAGAACAGAACTGAGTCTGACACGGAGCTGCAAGATACAGCAATGGAAAACTGTACTGTACTACTATATACTGGTGGTCACCACAATGCAGCACTGTACTACTATATACTGGTCCCCACAATGCAGCACAGATATTGAGCACTGATCCGGAGAATAGAACTGAGTCTGATACGAAGCTGCAAGATACAGCAATGGCCTACTGTACTGTACTACTATATACTGGTGGTCACCACAATGCAGCACTGTACTACTATATACAGGTCCCCACAATGCAGCACAGATATTGAGAACTGGTCCGGAGAATAGAACTGAGTCTGACACGGAGCTGCAAGATACAGCAATGGACAACTGTACTGTACTACTATATACTGGTGGTCACCACAATGCAGCACTGTACTACTATATACTGGTCCCCACAATGCAGCACACTGAGCACAGATATTGAGCTTTTCAGGCAGAGAACGTAGCCACTTCCTCTCCGCTCAATCGACAATGCACGAGTGAAAATGGCGGTGACACGCGGCTCTTTATATGGAATCCGAATCTCGCGAGAATCCGACAGCGGGATGATGACGTTTTCCTCCGTTCGGGTTTTGCGTGTTTGGCGGGAAGAACCGAGGCTGCCTCCGACCCGTGTAAACCACGTGAAGTTCAGGGGGGTTTGGATCTCGACGAACCGAACCCGCTCATCTCTACTTATAAGACACAGTGCTCCCTATGGCTACATGCATTTTAAATAAAGTTTCTCGTGGCCACTTACAATATATGGAACCTCTTGTAAAGCACAATACACAAACAAATTCTGCAAAATATAAGAGTTTTTTCTTCAACAAGTAGATCTTACTAACTTTGGGGCTCATTTACATTTGGATGTACTGTAAGTCATTTTTATGATGCCTCTCAGATGGAGCAGTACACGTCCGCAATGATAGTTGTTACTTTCACATCTCCCTAAAATGCTTTTTCAAAAGTAGGCAAGTATGCTTTAAGTCGGGTTCTGTTGTATAACCTGGGCAGAGTCAAGGTCTGCAGAAGCATGACCGGAACACCAACTGTCAGTGCAGTGCTATACGCTGGAAGTCCAACTGCACTAAGTGAGTGTAATAATTCCACTCATACTGTATAGTCATTTTGGACAGGTTGGTAATGGGTGACCGGTGGTTGGGAGACTGGCGGTCACCATACCGACGCCGGGATTCCGTCTGTCAGATGGCCAGCAGGGGGGTTTTCGGCCAGCACAACAAAGACCCTTGCGGGCTCGTTGCGCTTGCCACAGGTTCTATCCCCCTCTATGGGAATAGTCCCTGTTGCTCGGCATGCCAACTGGCGGGCTAGTCAGTGTTCATGATGCCAGCGCTGGTATTGTAACCGCATCCTTTTTGGACTTGAGGAGCCTGCACACTGCAAGCATCTGGTTGTTCATTTATTGTTCCTCTCCCTGATGTTAGATTGAGACCATACATACCTCAATCCTTTTCTAGATCACTAAGCTATACAACAGTGAAAATGTGATATAAATTCATACAGTAGTTTTTGTGTGATGCCAGAACGTACAGACAGACTAAATTTCACTTTTTTTTTTGTCTCCATGGTCCATAAACAGTCCCTAGAAGTATAATTCTCAATAAAAAAATGTCTATGTACAGACACAACCCTTACAGTTTTATTATATGTATAGATTTTTATTGTAGGGTGTCCCTATTTATCTTTGGCTATGTAAGGCTTTGTGTGAACCCAATTTCCACTGTTGTTATGTTGTTTATTACTGTTCCAGTGTTTCAATGATAACCTAATTTAAGGACAAAACAATGAAAAAATCGGAGTAAATGTGTGAAAAGCACAAACATTATCCGATTGGTCTGATTCTGCATATGTTACAGCAGTGTTTTTCAACCACTGTGCCGTGGCATACTAGTGTGCCCTGAGCAGTCTCCAGGTGTGCCGCCATAGAAGCACAGCCAGGCCCGTCAGTGTTTTGCCGCTACTGAGGCCCTGGAACGATCAATACTGGTGGGTTTAGTGGTTGCAGAGCCAGTTCTTATTTTGGACCCGGGCAGTGTTGGGCTCTTCTGGCTTTCTCAGATGTAGCTCAGGCGTTACCTATGGAGAAGCTGTAACATGACATCATAGGACATGCAACTGCACCATGCATCACCATTATATTTGAATGTGCCTTGGCAATACTTAAATCTTGTTCAGTGTGCCGCGAGTTGTAAAGGGTTGAAAATCTCTTTGCTACAGTGTCGTCACCATGTTGTTATAAAAACAACAAAAGACGAGCATTGGTAAAGGGGCTGCTGGAGGGGCCTGGCAGAACCCCAGTTTGCTACCCCTCCCCAGTATGCCTGTGCTGTAGCCAGTGGCAGTGGCGCCGTCTTCATGGTGATCTCTTCGGGAAGATGGCACTGCACATAGAAAGCAAAGACTCTGGCACTGCTCCTGATTGGCTTCTGGTCCGTGAACACGGACCGGCACCTGATTTAAGATACCCGTGCCATCGCCGGAGACCGGACTGGGGAGCAAGAGAGGTGTGCGCTGTGCTCTCCTGCCCTCGCTGCAAGCAAGGTGGTTGGGCCGCAAAGGACCCCTGCCCGCGGGCCACAAAAGGATGCGGTAGGAGCTGCGAGTTTGACACCCCTGCCCTAGAGTTTCAGAATTTCTGTCACGGCACCCCAAGACCATAGTTTCTTAGTGAGAAATTTAGAAAAAAATATAAAATTAAGTAAATAGTGTTTATAATATGTTAACCTTAGGTTCAGTTATGTGGTGAAGGACTGGTTTTGCCGATTAAATTCAGTATAAGCAATTTGAATTGTTCATGGACCACCAAACTACAGCACCACTGCAAGGCCTCCCCTATCCCCCCCTTCCCACCTTTCCCGAGAAACCCCAGGGTCTCACGGCCCCCTGTTTGGAAACTACTGCCATAAAATAAACTTATTTTTATAACTACATGTAATACACCTTAGATCTCAGTTCCTTTAAGGTTTTATATCCTTGTATACAGTAAACTACACATATTTGAAAATCCTACACCAGGCACAAGTAATAATTCAGATGCGTTGTTGACCGGCGGCCGGGATCCTGGTGGTCAGCATACCGATAATGGGATCCTGACTGCCAGCATGCCGGGAGAGGGGCAAGCGAAACGAAGCCCCTTGCTGCGGGCTTCACGCTGCGGGCTTGGTGGCTTGCTGCGCTCGCCACAGGTTCTATTCCCACTCTATGGGTGTCATGGACACCAACTAGTGGGAATAGTCCTCGACCCCACTGACGGCATTCGGTGGCCGGGATCCCGGTGGTGGTATGCTGACCGCCGGGATGGTAACTACATCCCATTTAGATGACTATGTGGGAGTTTTATCATTATTATCCTATTTGTATGTAAAAAGTGTTGAAAGGGGAGAGCGCTACTGCGCAGATTCCATACTGTTCCTTCAGGAAGGCTTTACTCCCTGTACCAAGATGGCTGCTGACCTAAATCCTGCACATAAATGCGGCGGCATCTTGTCAATGTCTTAGAGCATCACAGTGGGAGACAGTAGTTTTTCACTTAACTCCTCAGAGACCTGAGATTATCAGAGATCCACACTTCCAGTGATCCTGCCGAATAACACCCCTCTCATCTCAACCTCCGCTCAGTGAGAACCAGTGTGTAACAGTGATTAAGTGGGGTTCATAGAAATATTTTATGCAATTCACAGTATGAGCTTACCATCTTCGGAGTGTTGGAGAATTATTATACATTTTTATTTTTTATTTTTTGGTCAGAGAATTTTTTTTAATTATTTTATAATGTAACTGAACCCTGTATTGTTATTTTCCCCTCAGCTCACTTTAAAATTGTTATAAAGGAGAAAGATATCTAAAAGCAATTATAGAGTAAGACCATTTTCCTTACTGTGTAAGCTGCAAACTAGGTGTCCTGTTAGTTGCTTTTCATTTTACCTTTGTATGCCTTACTGCCATGCTTTACTTATTGCACAGTGTAATCTATGTAGTGGACCCAAAATGGCTGCCTCACATGGTACTCTCTTGTGTAGAATAAACAATGCATGGTTCTAAAGTCTCCCTAAATATTTGTCATTTCTTCACCTTTTGAGACAATTTATTTATTAAGACAACTTCAAGCAAAATATATTTAAAAAATAAATGTCTATTTTTATTTTAAGCAAAATGTAGCCTATTTTTGTTCTACTACTACTTCTTCTTCTTCTTCTTCTTCTTTGTCTTCGTCTTCTTCTTTAAAAACACCACACCGTCTTTAAGAAAAAAGTTTATTAGTCAGGGTCTTCACCTGGGGGCGGCGACCTTTAAGCTCTTTTGCATGGCTGCCGCCTTCCCAGGGCTTCCAGCTTCTTCACCTGGTGGGCGGCGGCTGTTAAGCTCTTTTGCATAGCACTTGGAGAACCACAATTACCAGCATGTCTGGACATAAAGGGCCCGCTGGCACCTGTAAAGAAAATATTAAAATAAAAACACCACACCGTCTTTAAAAAAAAGTTTATTAGTCAGGGTCTTCACCTGGGAATGGCGGCATTTAAGCACTTTCGCATGGCCACCGCCTCTCCAGGGCTTCCGCCGTCTTCACCTAGGGGGCCGCCGCCTCCCCAGGGCTTCCGTCGTCTTTCTCCGGCGTCTTCACCTGGGAGGCAGCGGCCTTTAAGCTCTGTTGCATGGCTGCCACCTTCCCAGGGCTTCCAGCGTCTTCATCTGGTGGACAGTGGCTGTTAAGCTTTTTTGCATAGCACTTGGAGAACCACAAGTGCCAGCAAGTCCGGACATAAAGGGCCCACTGGCACCTGTAGTCCACCTGTAAAGAAAATATTAAAATAAAAACACCACTCCATCTTTAAAAAAAAGTTTATTAGTCAGGGTATTCACCTGGGGGCGGCGGCCTTTAAGCTTTTTTGCATGGCCGCCGCCTCTCCAGTGCTTCTGACGCCTTCACCTGGGGGGCCGCCACCTCCCCAGGGCTCCCGGCGTCTTCACTTGAGAGGCAGCGGCCTTTAAGCTCTTTTGCATGGCTGCCGCCTCCCCAGGGCTTCCGTCGTCTTCACCTGGGGGGCCGCCGCCTCCCCAGGGCTTTCGGCGTCTTCACCGGGGAGGCAGCGGCCTTTAAGCTCTATTGCATGGCTGCCGCCTTCCAAGGGCTTCCAGCGTCTTCACCTGGTGAGCGGCGGCCATTAAGCTCTTTTGCATAGCACTTGGAGAACCACAAGCGCCAGCATGTCCGGACATAAATGGCCCGCTGGCACCTGTAGTCCACCTGTAAAGAAAATATTAAAATAAAAACACCACACTGTCTTTAAAAAAAGTTTATTATTCAGGGTCTTCACCTGGGGGCGGCGGCCTTTAAGCTCGTTTGCATGGCTGCCGCCCATCCAGGACTTCCAGCGTCTTCTTTCTTCAGGAGCTCTTTTGCCGTCGGACTGACGCCGATGCCTCGCGCTGACTTATATAAGTCAGCCGGAGGGGCCGGGTTGATGACGCAGCGAGCCGTGATTGGCTCGTGGTTGCCATCTTGAATTTCAAAAATTACGGTGAGGTGCCATTTTTGAAATTGGTACTGCTCCGCTACCAAACTCTGCAGAATAGCAGTGCCACTAATACTCTCAGTGCCACCGATGCTCGCACCTCCGCGCACCCATACAGTGATGGCAGCGGATCCAGTGACGGATCCTCTGGCCAACCACTGTGGCCTCACTGACAAGGGCGTGCTTTCATGGGTTGAAAGCACGTCCCTGTATGAAAGCAGCACCTATAATTGTGCCGCTTTCCCATGCATTTCCAATGGACTTTTAATGCCCATGGCTAGGCCCCGCCCACCCCTGCCCCCCGCTCCCACACCCTTCCCCATTCACAATGGGAGGCACCACGATCGGTGCCTCCCAAACACATTTAAACAGGGATAATGATTAGATTAATATAAAGGAGATACTTATGACACAGAATACAGTATGTGTCATAAGTATCTTCTTTATATTATTTTAATAATTAATGACAGGGGAGGCACTGCCTCCCCTGCCTTCCCTGACTGCACGTCCCTGGTTTGCCCAGACCACCCGCCCACCAACTAACCTTGCCTAACCCAGTCTTCCCATCTGTCACCTCAAATCTGATATTTTGACCTATTTACCCGGCAGGAGAAAAATGCACCTATTCGTCAATGGTGAGAGAGTGAAAAAAGAGAGCAAGAAATGAGTGGGGCAGGGAGAGCCCACCGGGGGAATGCAGAGGTAAAGGCCCATGCTTAGGGGTGTGGCCTGCTGCCACAGAGGCTTGGCTAACATGGTATAGGGCCCATGATAAATATATATAGTAAATACTGCTAGTGCATGCATGATAATGTACCAGATTAATAACTGCAATGCACTGTAGATAATATGTATAATGTACAATTCAAGTGCACAGACGGGACCTGATCCATAGACGAGGAGGTGTGCCCCCAGGCAGTAGGGCCAACCGGTGGTTTCCCCTGTACCCCTATGGGCCAGTCCAACCCTGAGTGGGAGTGAGCGGGGGAGGGGGACAGTCATAACCAACATAACAGGAATTACAACTGTACAAATGTAGCCATTCTCGTTGTGGCCACATCTTAAGGCGATTGCGCTTTGTTAGTCGCGACCGCACCGCGTACGTCTGGATGTCTAAGACATGTGTGTGCCCCATTCACATGGATGGGGGCAGCAAATGCTGCAACTCGACATGGCTAGGCACAGGTGCGCATATCTGCGTCGAGGGTGCACGTTTCCCTCAGATGTAGCCATGATCAGCATGGCTACATCTGTATATAGTATCGGATAAAAACAAAAGTAATGATTAAAGCACAATTTAATTCTCTTACATCTCTACATATTAATAAAAATTAATCAGCGTGCAACACTGGCACACTGGGATTTAGGCAGGCAGAGAGAGAGAGTAAAGCACCCTTCATATATCTCCAATGGCCCATTTGCAGCCGCTTGTGGATGTTAAGTAATGGCACTGTCCCAGTAGGTGTGAGATTTTGTTTTTATCCAATACTATGCTATTCCCAAGGTCGTAAGTCATATATTATAATAGTCATGCTAAACGTCTGCCGACGATTCAAAATAAGCTGCTCTTATCTTTGTCCAGTCACTAACCTTCTACCAGTGTGCTATGCCGTGCCAGGCCTCTGAAAGCATATGCAAGAGACAGCAACAGCATAGCCCTGACATAGGCAGTTTCCATTATGACATCACAGCATGACCTCACACACCCCACCAGACCGGCTAAGACTGGTTATTTCTAGTTTGAGGCCCTTGTCTTTTACATGACTGACTTAAGGGAAATGTGATTTCACTTACTATTTAAAATTATTACATGAGAAAAATTTTATTACTGCCATTTGCCGGCAGTTTTGCTCACTTAGTGGCATCTAATATTGTGATGTATATTTTATATTTTACAAATAGAGCCTGATTCAGGTTGGATCGCAATCGCAATAAGCGATCCAACGGTAAAAATTGCTAAGATGATGCGGGATACTGCGCAGGGCCCATCCTGCGCATGCGCCTGCATTTTCTACGGCGCCCCACAGAAAATGTGTTTGCTTTTGCCTGTCTATGTGGCAGAGATGGTCGCGGGGGGGGGGGAGGCAACGCTCCATTTCAAAAACGGAGATGGAGTATTGTGGGGACGAGACTTCAAAACAGGGGCGGCAACGGGGCAGCTGCATGATATCACACGCAGCCGATGCTATCACAAAAATGGCTGCGGGTCTCATGCGGGCGCCTAACATGTGGGGCATACTAGCCCTGTGCTGGGCGTCCCCCCGCATGTCAGAGAATCTGATCATAATTGTGCTAAATTTAGCACCTCTAGGATCAGGTCTGAATCACCCCCATGGAACAAAAAAAGGGGCCCAAATTATGTGATTTTAGTTTTGTTTGTCAATTTTTGAAAACAAAAAAAACAAAACCAGTCACGGCAGTTTGGCAAAAACCAAATACAAAGCCGGATGACGAATCAGGGCCAATTCCAAATCCAGCAAAAATGTTCCTGTGCACATCTCTAGTAATATTCTAATATCACATTGAGTTTGCTAGCATTGTATGCCTAGGGATGTGCTGATATGAGACATTCCCTTTAACTCCTGTTTTATTGAGTTTAATAAATTATTCCTGTAGTTTAGCTGGTCATTCAAAACTTGGGATCAGTGCTACCATATGGTCCCTACTGGTCTGCACATGTGCACTGATGTTGCTTGCTAACTGGTAGCTGCATTAGAAGTTGTTGCATTCCACAGGAGGAGCTAGCTGCTTATATCCAGTTTTGCGTTCCACATGGCACAGTTCGGGAGCACCAGTGCCACATTTTACACATGGTACCCTGCAGGGGCGGATCCAGAAAAAAATTACAGGGGGGGGCACCATAAGGGGCGTGGCTTCGTTGGAATGGGCGTGGCTTCGTTGGAATGGGCGTGGTATTGCAGGAAAAGACTACCTTATACCCCAGTTTTGCAACCTGCACGCCCAGACGTTGGCCACCACAGGAAAGAAAAATAATCCTGATTCATGCCCCTTACATTATTTGTCATTTTTCCTCCTTATAGTAATGCCCAGTATACATTATGCCACATACTGCAATGGCCCTTAGACATTATGCCACACACAATAATGCACATGACACAGTATGCACACACCGTAATGCCCCCGACACATTATGCCACACACCGTAATGCCCCCGACACATTATGCCACACACTATAATGCCTGTGACACATTATGACAGGAATTGCAATGCCCGTTATACATTATGCTACACACTGCACTGCCCCTGATACATTATAGCACATACAATGTCTGTGACACATTATGCCACACACTGCAATGACCTTGAGACATTATACCACAATGCCCGTGATATAGTATACCATACACCGTAATGCCTGTGACACATACCGCAATGCCCGTTATACCCTATGCCACACACCGCAATGCCCGTTATATATTATGCCACACTGCAATGACCCTGAGACATTATACCACATACCACAATGCCCGTGATATAGTATACCACACACCGTAATGCCTGACACATTATGACACACACCGCAATGTCCGTGATACATTATGCCACACACTGCAATGACCCTGAGACATTATACCACATATCACAATGCCAGCGATATAGTATACCATACACCGTAATGCCTGTGACACATTATGACACACACCGCAATGTCCGTGATACATTATGCCACACACCGTAATGCCCATTACACATTAAGTCCTACAGTAAGGCTTCTAATTACTTTTCAAATACCTGCTCGTTGTCAGGGGTTTCATGCACTGGGTGTCATGCTCGTTGCCAGGGGTTTCATGCTCTTGGTTCCATGCACGGTGCCAGGGGTTTTCATGCTCAGGGTGTCATGCTCGTTGCCAGGGGTTTCATGCACTGGGTGTCATGCTCGTTGCCAGGGGTTTCATGCACTGGGTGGCATGCTCGTTGCCAGGGGTTTCATGCACTGGGTGTCATGCTCATTGCTAGGAGGTAGTCCTTGTTGCTAGGGCTGTGCTCCCAGTGCCACATATGTCCCCAGTGCCAGATATTCCCCCACGGTGCCAGGTACTCCCATGCCCCCAGTGCCAAATATAGCCCCCCCCCATGTGCCAGGTACACATATACCCCCCCAGTGCCACATATGCCCCCAGTGCCAGATATTCCCCGACAGTGCCACATATGCCCCCAGTGCCAGATATCCCCCCCCAGTGCTATATATGCCCCCAGTGCCACATATGCCCCAGTGCCAGATATTCCCCCCCAGTGCCACATATGCCCCCAGTGCCAGATATCCCCCCCCAGTGCCACATATGCCCCCAGTGCCAGATATCCCCCCCCAGTGCCATATATGTCCCCAGTGCCAGATATTCTCCCCCCCCCCCCCTGACAAATATGCCCCCAGTGCCAGATATTCCCCCCCAGTGCCAGATATGCCCCCTCAGTGCGTCCCCCCCCCCGCTTCCTCCGCCGCCGCCGCTGCTCCCCCCGCTCCCCTGCTGTTAGGAGGGACACGGAGGGCACAGTGCACGCCTCCCTGTGTCCCTCCTGTGTCTCCGGCGGCCGCGGGTCACTCTAATAAAGGATAAAGGAAGTGCTCACGAACGGCACTTCCTTTATGAGACCCGCGGCCGCCGGAGACCCAGGAGGGACACAGGGAGGCGTGCACTGTGCCCTCCGTGTCCCTCCTAACAGCAGGGGAGGAAACGAGACCGCAGACTGACATGCGGACGCTCGTCCGCATGTCAGTCTGCACTAAATCAGTGGCGCCCCCGCAGCCCCTCGCCCCCAAGCCACCGCGAGGGCTGCGGGCTGCGGCGTGCGCACAAAATAAAATAAAAATTCAAAAATCAACTAAAAATGACAGGGGGGACACGTGCCTTGGTGCCCCCCCCCTAAATCCGCCACTGGTACCCTGAGGTTACCGGCAGAGAGGTGCATCTCTGCCTGACCGATTACGTGACTTAAGTGTTGAACAGTGTAATGTTTTCTTGTTGCGCTTTGACCTTTGGGACCTTGTGTTAATATTGTTGCTATAGGATGTGATACCACTACCAGGCAGGCCATGTGGTCCAAATTAAACTACTGTACATGTAGTTTGCTGTCTTTTTGTACATTATTCTGTTGGTATAAACATACTTGCCTACGCTCCCTCATTCTGCAGGAGACTCCCTGAAATAGAAGCAATCTCCCTAACTCCCTGAATAGTCCAGCAATCTCACTGATTGCACCTTAACCCCTGATGGGGGTAAGGTAGAGAATAGAATAACAGTCGGTAAGAGTAATTCTAGAAAGGCACTTGTAAATAATGGTAAGTTACCATTAAAGCAAAAGGGCATAGGAAATATTAACATAAAATGTATACTTGCGAAAGCAAGAAGCCTATCAGGTAAAATGGGGGAATTGGAATGGCATGTATCAAAAAATCAGTATGATATTATAGGTATTACGGAAACATGGTGGGACGACTCTCACGACTGGGTTACTAATTTGGAGGGATATTCACTTTTCAGGAGGGACAGGGCTACCAAAAGGGGAGGAGGGGTATAACTCTATGTAAAACCATCTCTAAAACCAAACTTAATATATGTTATTTACGAGGGGACTGGTGATAATGTGGAATCACTATGGGTTGAGATCACTAGTGGGGGCACTGAAATAAAGAAACTAGTCATTGGCACGTGCTACAAGCAACCAGATATTAGCATACGTGATGAGGAACTACTCTCACAGCAAATTGAGAAAGCTGCGGGAATGGAGGACATCCTAGTGTTAGGGGATTTTTAACTATCCGGGTATAAGCTGGAGTAACGATTCATGTGTAAAAATTAGGAGCAGCAGGATTCTAAACACATTAAAGGATCAATACTTGTCTCAATTAGTCGAGGACCCAACCAGAGGTAATATTGTTCTGGACCAAGTTATTACCAATAATGTGGACATTATATCAAACATTACAGTTGGGGAGACCTTGGGAAACAGTGATCACTATTAGATCACATTCAGCATCAGTTTCAAGAAACATAGCTATAAGGAATCAACAAAAACATTCAACTTTAGAAAAGCTAACTTCAATATGCTGAGACAGGCACTAAACGACATTGACTGGGAAGTTTTGTTTCATAGTAAAGACACATCGGAAATGTGGGATGCTTTAAAAGGGTTGCTTGATAGCAATATTCACAAATTCATACCCTTGGGCAGTAAACGCAGGAGTACTAGACTCAAATCAATGTGGCTTAATAAGGATGTCAAAGAAGCAATGGCTAAAATGAGGTGTTCTTTTAAAGCATTTAAAACTAATGGAGGGGAGGAGACATTCCAGTATTACAAAGATGCAATAAAAGATGCAAAAAAGTAATAAGAGCAGCTACAATTGTAAACGAAAAACAAATCGCTATAGAGAGTAAAGCCAATCCCAAAGAGTTTTATAAATACATAAACATTAAAGGGTTAAAAAAATAGAACATAGGCCCATTAAAAGATGAACTGTGAGCCTTGGAAACGATGACAAAATAAAAGCGGATATACTGAACAGCTTTTTTTCACCAGGGAGGATCAGACGGTGTTAGTAGTGCATAACGACAGTGAAGGTAATGATTCTTGGCTAGATGCTTGTTTAAGTGAGGAAATAGTCCTGGAGAGACTAAGCAACATAAAGATTAATAAATCACCGGGACCAAATGGTTTTCATCCGAGGGTTATTATGGAGCTTAAGGCACAGCTTGCTATAGTGGGTAAAATATTGGAAGGAATTTTGAGGGATAGCATAGAGGATTATCTGCGGAATACTAAGTTTATTAGCACGAGTCAGCATGGGTTTGTGAGGGACAGATCATGTCAAACTAACTTAATTAGCTTCTACGACGAAGTGAGCGATAATCTTAACCAGGGAAAAGCAGTGGATGTGGTCTATTTAGATTTTGCAAAAGCCTTCAATACAGTGCCTCACAAGAGACTGATCATCAAATTAAGGGAACTTGGCCTAGGATACACTATTTGTACATGGATAGGTAATTGGCTGGATAACAGGGTACAACGAGTAGTGGTCAATGAGATGTTCTCCAGCTGGGCACTAGTAGTCAGCGGTATACCACAAGGGTCCATATTTGGTCCGCTACTGTTCAATATATGTATTAATGACCTAGGAATAGGCCTGGGAAGCATAGTATCAATCTTTGCAGATGATACTAAACTGTGTAAGGTAATTAATTCGGAAATAGATGTGGAGTCTCTACAGAATGACTTATTTAAACTTGAATTCTGGGTGTCTAAATGGGGAATGAGGTTCAATATTGAAAAATGCAAAGCTATGCATTTTGGGATTAAAAAACAAACTTGCATCCTTTTCACTTAATGGGGAAAATATAGGGGTATCAGTCGTGGAAAAAGATTTGGGGGTCCTCATATATAATACACTCAATAACAGTACACAGTGTCAAAATGCAGTGAAGAAGACAAGTAAAGTCCTTGCTTGCATAAAACGGGGTATTGAGACCAGGGACGAGGATGTAATCATGCCGCTGTACAAATCATTGGTACGTCCGCACCTGGAATATTGTGTTCAATTTTTGGCATCATATTATAAAAAAGATATTGCGGAACTCGAAAGAGTTCAAAGGCGTGCTACTAAACTGATTAAAGGGTTAGAGACACTGGAGTACGAGGAAAGGCTAACTATGTTAAATATGTATACTCTAGAAAAGAGGCATCTAAGAGGAGATATTATTAATATCTTCAAATATGTAAAGGGTCATTACAAGGAGTTAGCAGGGGATTTGTTTATAATAGAACTCTGTATAGGACACGTGGACACTCACTGAGGTTAGAGGAGAGAAAATTCCGTACAAAACGTAGGAAGGGGTTCTTCACATGGGCCCTCATTCCGAGTTGATCGGTCGCAAGGCGATTTTAGCAGAGTTACACACGCTAAGCCGCCGCCTACTGGGAGTGAATCTTAGCTTCTTAAAATTGCGACCGATGTATTCGCAATATTGCGATTACTAACTACTTAGCAGTTTCAGAGTAGCTCCAGACTTACTCTGCCTGTGCGATCATTTCAGTGCTTGTCGTTCCTGGTTGACGTCACAAACACACCCAGCGTTCGCCCAGGCACTCCCACCGTTTCCCCGGCCACTCCTGCGTTTTTTCCGGAAACGGTAGCGTTTTCAGCCACACGCCCCTGAAACGCCGTGTTTCCGCCCAGTAACACCCATTTCCTGTCAATCACATTACGATCGCCGGAGCGAAGAAAAAGCCGTGAGTAAAAATACTTTCATCATAGTAAAGTTACTTGGCGCAGTCGCAGTGCGAACATTGCGCATGCGTACTAAGCGGATTTTCACTGCGATGCGATGAAAAATACCGAGCGAACAACTCGGAATGAGGGCCATTAAGGGCAATAAAGATTTGGAACTCCCTGCCGGAGAAGGTAATAATGGCGGACTCTGTAAATGCATTCAAAATCAGATTGGACAGCTTTCTAGCTGAAAAAAGTATCCAAGGCTACAGCATTTAATATATTGGCATTAGTATCTGGGAGTTGTACGAAATATAGTTGACAATTGGTATGAAACCATTATTTCAACTGGTGCATTATAATGTGCACAGCTAAACACAGAATACAGGTTGAACCCGATAGGCATTTCATCTCTTTTCAACCTCAACAACTATGTTACTATGTTAACCCCATTTTGCAGCTGTTACATTCTTGGGGGGAAAAATAAATCACAGATACATACATTCAAATGGGAACATCAGTGCCATTTCCCTGTATTGTTTATAAGTAGTGATGTGCACCGGAAATTTTTTGGGTTTTGTGTTTTGGTTTTGGATTCGGTTCCGCGGCCGTGTTTTGGATTCGGACGCGTTTTGGCAAAACCTCCCTTAAAAATTTTTTGTCGGATTCGGGTGTGTTTTGGATTCGTGTGTTTTTTTTTTTTTTTAAACCCTCAAAAACAGCTTAAATCTTAGAATTTGGGGGTAATTTTGATCCTATAGTATTATTAACCTCAATAACCATAATTTCCACACATTTCCAGTCTATTCTAAAACCTCACACCTCACAATATCATTTTTAGTCCTAAAATTTGCACAGAGGTCGCTGGATGACTAAGCTAAGCGACCCAAGTGGCCGGCACAAACACCTGGCCCATCTAGGAGTGGCACTGCAGTGTCAGACAGGATGGCAATTAAAAAAATTGGCCCCAAACAGCACATGATGCAAAGAAAAGAGAAAATGAGGTGCACTGTGGTCGCTGGATGGCAGAGCTAAGCAACACAAACACCTCAATATCACAGGAATTAGTTTTGTTCTAATCAATGGTATTATTGGTCCAAATCACTGGAAGAAAATGACAAAATCACAGGAATTATTCGTTCTAATCAATGGTATTATTTGTCCAAATCACTGGATAAAAATGACAAAATCACTGGAATTAAATGGCAGTAATGTCGGGAATTATTTCAAATGGCAGTACCACTGGACATATACGGAAGTGTCAGACAGGATGGCACTTAAAAAAATTGGCCCTAAACAGCACATGATTCAAAGAAAAGAGAAAAAGAGGTGCACTGTGGTCGCTGGATGGCTAAGCTAAGCAACACAAACACCTCAATATCACAGGAATTATTCATTCTAATCAATGGTATTATTGGTCCAAATCACAGGAAGAAAATGACAAAATCACAGGAATTATTCATTCTAATCAATGGTATTATTGGTCCAAATCACTGGAAGAAAATGACAAAATCACAGGAATTATTCATTCTAATCAATGGTATTATTGGTCCAAATCACAGGAAGAAAATGACAAAATCACAGGAATTATTCGTTCTAATCAGAGGCGTCGGAACTGGGGGGGAAAGGGGGCAGCTCACCCCCCCAAAATATGAGAGGCGCCGCCGATATTCAGGAGGAGCGATGTGCGGTCAGCTGAAAGACCGCAACCTCCGCTCCGTGCAGGGACCGAGCAGCTGTAGCAGCAGGATATGGCTGTGTTCAGCCCCTCCTGCTCCCAGGCTTAGTTCAACAGCGCTGCCCGTCCCACCCCTTACCAGTGCCGGCTCACGGCCCCAGAGAAGTGCCACGATTCACGAGTGATTAGGTGGCGTGGCCTAAAGGAGAGAAGTGCTTGCTGGCCCTGCATTGCGGAGACCTGTGGCTGGGTTGTCACAGGTAAGAGGCTATCCGGCCTGCTCCCACTCCCTCTCTCCCCCCCTCTCCAATGGCAAATGTAGGATTTGTAAGGGGGGTCCAGGGGTCCATATCCTGTATGTACATAACATTAAAGTAAATATATATATATATATATATATATATATATATATATATAATTTTTTTATTTTTTTATTTTTTTGTTTACCGGCTCTCCTAATAGGTATGTAAACTGCTCCGGGTGCCCGCACTGCCATACACAATAGTGTTAGCTTCCTACAACCTTATCTGTGTGCCGCACTCCTGGATAATAAAACATCACTCAGACATCAGTTTCAGCGTTATCAACATTCCATGGTCTACACCATTTCATCAGGATATAGTCCAGGAGTGCGGCACAGAGACAAGGTTTTATATAGAGACCGCTGCCCTCTGTCTCCTCTTCTGCTGCATTGCAGCCGCCCCCAGTCTCCTCTGCACCTCCGCCAACTCCCACAGACTCCTCCTCCGCATCATCGCCAATGCCCACAGCCTCCTTCACCCCGCGCTGACCACAGCCTCCTCATCCACCGCAGACCACAGCCTCCTCCGCACCGCCGCTGCTCAATAGGTAATTTTACCCTGCTGCCTTTCTCTCTCCCTATGTCCCTGCTGTCACTCTCCCTGTCCCTCTCCCTGTCCGTATGTCCCTTTCCCTGACCCTCTGTCACTCTCCCTGAATTTCGGCTCATACTGTGTGGTATAATGTGAATTTCGGCTCATACCGTGTGCTGTAATGTGAATTTCGGCTCATACCGTGTGCTGTAATGTGAATTTCGGCTCATTCTGTGTGCTATAATGTGAATTTCGGCTCATTCTATGTGCAACAATGTGAATTTCGGCTCATTCAGTGTGCTATAATGTGAATTTCGGCTCATACTGTGTGCTATAATGTGAATTTTGGCTCATTCTGTGTGCTATAATGTGAATTTTCAGCTCATTCTGTGTGCTATAATGTGAATTTCGGCTCATACTGTGTGCTATAATGTGAATTTTCGGCTCATTCTGTGTGCTATAATGTGAATTTCGGCTCATTCTGTGTGCTATAATGTGAATTTCGACGAACCGACGAACTCGACGAACCGAACCCGCTCATCTCTAGTTATAAGACACAGTGCTCCCTATGGCTACATGCATTTTAAATAAAGTTTCTCGTGGCCACTTACAGTATATGGAACCTCTTGTAAAGCACAATACACAAACAAATTCTGCAAAATATAAGAGATTTTTCTTCAACAAGTAGATCTTAATAACTTTGGGGCTCATTTACATTTGGATGTACTGTAAGTAATGTGAATTTCGGCTCATTCTGTGTGCTATAATGTGAATTTCAGCTCATACTGTGTGCTATAATGTGAATTTTCGGCTCATTCTGTGTGCTATAATGTGGATTTCGGCTCATTCTGTGTGCTACAATGTGAATTTTGGCTCATTCATTGTGCTATAATGTGAATTTCGGCTCATACCGTGTGCTATAATGTGAATTTTGGTTCATACTGTGTGCTATAATTGTAAATTCCGGCTCATTCTGTGTGCTATAATGTAAATTCAGGCTCATTCTATGTGGTATAATGTAAATTTCGGATCATACCATTGGCTATAATGTGAGTTTTGGCTCATTCTGTGTGCTATAATGTAAATTTCAGCTCATACCGTGTGCTATAATGTGAAAGGTGCACCAGTACTAGACAGTATATGGGGTACTACTATTGTGAAGCATAATGTGTATAAGGGGTATATGGTGTGGTAAACTACACAGAAGGGTACGTCCCCTTTTGAGTGACCAGGCCTTTTCCAGAGCATAGTTACCGCCTTCACTTTTCCATATCCCCACTGCTCCCCGGAGGTCCCGGGGGCCAGCCTCACCTACACAATGGTGCTTGCTGGTGCAATACTGCAGTCCCAGGCGCCTCCTTCCCCCATCGCAGCACCTCCGTCAGTGGGATTCCCGGCCACCATCTACATGGTGCGGCCTCCACCCCACCGTGGTGCTGCCTCCTTTTCGTCCCCATAGTATTGCCTCCTCCTCCCTGGTGGCTCCGCCCCCAGGGGCGCCAAAGAGAAAATTTATCTTGCCCCCCCCAACCTATAGATGTTCTGACGCCCCTGGTTCTAATTAGTGATGTGCACTGGAAATTTTTTGAGTTTTGTGTTTTGGTTTTGGTTTCGGTTCCGCGCCCGTGTTTTGGATTCGGACGCGTTTTGGCAAAACCTCCCTGAAAATTTTTTGTCGGATTCAGGTGTGTTTTGGATTCATTTTTTTATACAAAAAACCCTCAAAAACAGCTTAAATCATAGAATTTGGGGGTCATTTTGATCCCATAGTATTATTAACCTCAATAACCATAAATTTCACTCATTTCCAGTCTATTCTGAACACCTCACACCTCGCAATATTATTTTTAGTCCTATAATTTGCACCGAGGTCGCTGGATGACTAAGCGACCCAAGTGGCCGGCACAAACACCTGGCCCATTTAGGAGTGGCACTGCAGTGTCAGACAGGATGGCACTTAAAAAAAGTGGCCCCAAACAGCACATGATGCAAAGAAAAGAGAAAAAGAGGTGCACTGTGGTCGCTGGATGGCAGAGCTAAGCGACACAAACATCTCAATATCACAGGAATTATTTTTGTTTTAATCAATGGTATTATTGGTCCAAATCACTGGAAGAAAATGACAAAATCACTGGAATTATTCATTCTAATCAATGGTATTATTGGTCCAAATCACTGGAAGAAAATGACAAAATCACAGGAATTATTTGTTCTAATCAATGGTATTATTGGTCCAAATCACTGGAAGAAAATGACAAAATCACAGGAATTATTTGTTCTAATCAATGGTATTATTGGTCCAAATCACTGGAAGAAAATTACAAAATTACTCGAATTATTTGGCAAGATCACTGTAATTAATAATTATAAATCACTGATGTTAATTGGTAAAATCTCGCTATCGCCTGCCTAGTGAAGTGGAATCTAGATGGGATTTTGTACCTGGGACACAATAACTTCATCAATTGTCTAAATCCCAATGCACTTATAGCGGAAAACAGGCGCACGTCTAACAGCGCACTGATTATACTGAGAACTGATTATACTGATCACTGATGATACTACAGAGAACTGACACTGAGCAGCGAGAACAGCACTGGACTATTGTACTGTAGTATACTGGTCACCACAATGCAGCACTGACACTGAGCACAGATATTAAGCACTGATCAGGATACTAGAAGTGACATGGTGATGCAAGATAACGCTATGGACTACTGTACTGTACTACTATATACTGGTGTCACCACAATGCAGCACTGTACTACTATATACTGGTCCCCACAATGCAGCACAGATATTGAGCACTGATATGGAGAAAAGTACTGAGTCTGACACGGAGCTGCAAGATACAGCAATGGACAACTGTACTATACTACTATATACTGGTGTTCACCACAATGCAGCACTGTACTACTATATATTGGTCCCCACAATGCAGCACAGATATTGAGCACTGATATGGAGAATAGAACTGAGTCTGACATGGAGCTGCAAGATACAGCAATGGACAACTGTACTGTACTACTATATACTGGTGGTCACCACAATGCAGCACTGTACTACTATATACAGGTCCCCACAATGCAGCACAGATATTGAGCACTGATCTGGAGAATAGAACTGAGTCTGACATGGAGCTGCAAGATACAGCAATGGAAAACTGTACTATACAACTATATACTGGTGGTCATCACAATGCAGCACTGTACTACTATATACTGGTCCCCACAATGCAGCACAGCTATTGAGCACTGATCTGGAGAATAGAACTGAGTCTGACACGGAGCTGCAAGATACAGCAATGGCGTACTGTACTGTACTACTATATACTGGTGGTCCCCACAATGCAGCACTGTACTACTATATACAGGTCCCCACAATGCAGCACAGATTTTGAGCACTTGTCCGGAGAATAGAACTGAGTCTGACACGGAGCTGCAAGATACAGCAATGGACAACTGTACTGTACTACTATATAATGGTGGTCACCACAATGCAGCACTGTACTACTATATACTGGTCCCCACAATGCAGCACAGATATTAAGCACTGATCCGGAGAATAGAACTGAGTCTGACACGGAGCTGCAAGATACAGCAATGGACAACTGTACTGTACTGCTATATACTGGTGGTCACCACAATGCAGCACTGTACTACTATATACTGGTCCCCACAATGCAGCAAAGATATTGAGCACTGATCCGGAGAATAGAACTGAGTCTGACACGGAGCTGCAAGATAAAGCAATGGCCTACTGTACTGTACTACTATATACTGGTGGTCACCACAATGCAGCACTGTACTACTATATACTGGTCCCCACAATGCAGCACAGATATTGAGCACTGATCCGGAGAATAGAACTGAGTCTGACATGGAGCTGCAAGATAAAGCAGTGGACAACTCTACTGTACTACTATATACTGGTGATCACCACAATGCAGCACTGTACTATTTACTGGTCCCCACAATGCAGCTCAGATATTGAGCACTGATCCGGAGAATAGAACTGAGTCTGACACGGAGCTGCAAGATACAGAAATGGACAACTGTACTGTATTGCTATATACTGGTGGACACCACAATGCAGCACTGTACTACTATATACTGGTCCCCACAATGCAGCACAGATATTAAGCACTGATCCGGAGAATAGAACTGAGTCTGACACGGAGCTGCAAGATACAGCAATGGACAACTGTACTGTACTGCTATATACTGGTGGTCACCACAATGCAGCACTGTACTACTATATACTGGTCCCCACAATGCAGCAAAGATATTGAGCACTGATCCGGAGAATAGAACTGAGTCTGACACGGAGCTGCAAGATACAGAAATGGACAACTGTACTGTATTGCTATATACTGGTGGACACCACAATGCAGCACTGTACTACTATATACTGGTCCCCAAAATGCAGCAAACATATTGAGCACTAATCTGGAGAATAGAACTGAGTCTGACACGGAGCTGCAAGATAAAGCAATGGCCTACTGTACTGTACTACTATATACTGGTGGTCACCACAATGCAGCACTGTACTACTATTTACTGGTCCCCACAATGCAGCACAGATAATGAGCACTGATCCGGAGAATAGAACTGAGTCTGACACGGAGCTGCAAGATACAGCAATGGACAACTGTACTGTACTACTATATACTGGTGGTCACCACAATGCAGCACTGTACTACTATATACTGGTCCCCACAATGCAGCACAGATATTGAGCACTGATCCGGAGAATAGAACTGAGTCTGACACGGAGCTGCAAGATACAGCAATGGACAACTGTACTGTACTACTATATACTGGTGGTCACCACAATGCAGCACTGTACTACTATATACTGGTCCCCACAATGCAGCACACTGAGCACAGATATTGAGCTTTTCAGGCAGAGAACGTAGCCACGTCCTCTCCACTCAATCGACAATGCACGAGTGAAAATGGCGGTGACACGCGGCTCTTTATATGGAATCCGAATCTCGCGAGAATCCGACAGTGGGATGATGACGTTTTCCTCCGTTCGGGTTTTGCGTGTTAAGGCGGGAAGAACCGAGGCTGCCTCCGACCCGTGTAAACCACGTGAAGTTCGGGGGGGTTTGGATCTCGACGAACCGAACCCGCTCATCTCTAGTTATAAGACACAGTGCTCCCTATGGCTACATGCATTTTAAATAAAGTTTCTCGTGGCCACTTACAGTATATGGAACCTCTTGTAAAGCACAATACACAAACAAATTCTGCAACATATAAGAGTTTTTTCTTCAACAAGTAGATCTTACTAACTTTGGGGCTCATTTACATTTGGATGTACTGTAAGTCATTTTTATGACACGCCTCTCAGATGGAGCAGTACACGTCCGCAATGATAGTTGTTACTTTCACATCTCCCTGAAATGCTTTTTCAAAAGTAGGCAAGTATGCTTTAAGTCGGGTTCTGTTGTATAACCTGGGCAGAGTCAAGGTCTGCAGAAGCATGACCGGAACACCAACTGTCAGTGCAGTGCTATATGCTGGAAGTCCAACTGCACTAAGTGAGTGTAATAATTCCACTCATACTGTATAGTCATTTTGGACAGGTTGGTATTGGGTGACCGGTGGTTGGGAGACTGGCGGTCACCATACCGACGCCGGGATTCCGTCTGTCAGATGGCCAGCAGGGGGGGTTTCGGCCAGCACAACAAAGACCCTTGCGGGCTCGTTGCACTTGCCACAGGTTCTATCCCACTCTATGGGAATAGTCACTGTTGCTCGGCATGCCAACTGGCGGGCTAGTCAGTGTTCATGATGCCAGCGCTGGTATTGTAACCGCATCCTTTTTGGACTTGAGGAGCCTGCACACTGCAAGCGTCTGGTTGTTCATTTATTGTTCCTCTCCCTAATGTTAGATCGAGACCATACATACCTCAGTCCTTTTCTAGGTCACTAAGCTATACAACAGTGAAAATGTGATATAAATTCATACAGTAGTTTTTGTGTGATGCCAGAACGTACAGACACAGTCTAAATGTCACTCTTTTTTGTTTCCATGGTCCATAAACAGTCCCTAGAAGTATAATTCTCAATAAAAAAATGTCTATGTACAGACACAACCCTTACAGTTTTATTATATGTATAGATTTTTATTGTAGGGTGTCCCTATTTATCTTTGGCTATGTAAGGCTTTGTGTGAACACAATTTCCACTGTTGTTATGTTGTTTATTACTGTTCCAGTGTTTCAATGATAACCTAATTTTAGGACAAAACGATGAAAACTAGTGTGCCCTGAGCAGTCTCCAGGTGTGCCGCCATAGAAGCACATCCAGGCCCGTCAGTGTTTTGCCGTTACTGAGGCCCTGGAACGATCAATACTGGTGGGTTTAGTGGTTGCAGAGCCAGTTCTTATTTAGGCCTCGGGCAGTGTTGGGCTCTTCTGGCTTTCTCAGATGTGGCTCAGGCGTTACCTATGGAGAAGCTGTAACATGACATCATAGGACATGCAACTGCACCATGCTTCACCATTATATTTGAATGTGCCTTGGCAATACTTAAATCTTGTTCAGTGTGCCGCGAGTTGTAAAGGGTTGAAAATCTCTTTGCTACAGTGTCGTCACCATGTTGTTATAAAAACGACAAAAGATGGTAGAGGGGCTGCTGGAGGGGCCTGGCAGAAGCCCCAGTTTGCTACCCCTCCCCAGTATGCCTGTGCTGTAGCCAGTGGCAGTGGCGCTGTCTTCATCGTGATCTCTTCGGGAAGATGGCACTGCACATAGAAAGCAAAGACTCTGGCACTGCTCCTGATTGGCTTCTGGTCCGTGAACACGAACCGGTACCTGATTTAAGAAACCCGTGCCATCGCCGGAGACCGGACTGGGGAGCAAGAGAGGTGTGCGCTGTGCTCTCCTGCCCTCGCTGCAAGCAAGGTGGTTGGGCCGCAAAGGACCCCTGCCCGCGGGCCACAAAAGGATGCAGTAGGAGCTGCGAGTTTGACACCCCTTCCCTAGAGTTTCAGAATTTCTGTCACGGTACCCCAAGATCATAGTTTCTTAGTGTGAAATTAAGAAAAAAATATAAAATGAAGTAAATTGTGTTTATAATATGTCATCCTTAGGTTCAGTTATGTGGTGAAGGACTGGTTTTGCCAATTAAATTCAGTATAAGCAATTTGAATTGTTCATGGACCACCAAACTACAGCACCACTGCAAGGCCTCCCCTATCCCCCCCCCCCCTTCCCACCTTTCCCGAGGAACCCCAGGGTCTCACGGCCCCCTGTATGGAAACTACTGCCATAAAATAAACTTATTTTTATAACTACATGTAATACACCTTAGATCTCAGTTCCTTTAAGGTTTTATATCCTTGTATACAGTAAACTACACATATTTGAAAATCCTACACCAGGCACAAGTAATAATTCAGATGCGTTGTTGACCGGCGTCCGGGATCCTGGTGGTCAGCATACCGATGATGGGATCCTGACTGCCAGCATGCCGGGAGAGGGGCAAGCGAAACGCTGCGGGCTTGGTGGCTTGCTGCGCTCGCCACAGGTTCTATTCCCACTCTATGGGTGTCATGGACACCAACTAGTGGGAATAGTCCTCGACCCCACTGACGGCATTCGGTGGCCGGGATCCCGGTGGTGGTATGCTGACCGCCGGGATGGTGACTACATCCCATTTAGATGACTATGTGGGAGTTTTATCATTATTATCCTATTTGTATGTAAAAAGTGTTGAAAGGGGAGAGCGCTACTGCGCAGATTCCATACTGTTCCTTCAGGAAGGCTTCACTTCCTGTACCAAGATGGCTGCTGACCTAAATCCTGCACATAAATGCGGCTGCATCTTGTCAATGTCTTAGAGCATCACAGTGGGAGACAGTAGTTTTTCACTTAACTCCTCAGAGACCTGAGATTATTAGAGATCCACAACACTTCCAGTGATCCTGCCGAATAACACCCCTCTCATCTCAACCTCCGCTCAGTGAGAACCAGTGTGTAACAGTGATTAAGTGGGGTTCATAGAAATATTTTATGCAATTCACAGTATGAGCTTACCATCTTCGGAGTGTTGGAGAATTATTATACATTTTTATTTTTTATTTTTTGGTCAGAGAATTTTTTTTTATTATTTTATAATGTAACTGAACCCTGTATTGATATTTTCCCCTCAGCTCACTTTAAAATTGTTATAAAGGAGAAAGATATCTAAAAGCAATTATAGAGTAAGACCATTTTCCTTACCGTGTAAGCTGCAAACTAGGTGTCCTGTTAGTTGCTTTTCATTTTACCTTTGTATGCCTTACTGCCATGTTTTACTTATTGCACAGTGTAATCTATGTAGTGGACCCAAAATGGCTGCCTCACATGGTACTCTCTTGTGTAGAATAAACAATGCATGGTTCTAAACTCTCCTAATATATTTGTCTCCCTAAATATGTGTCATTTCTTCACCCTTTGAGAGAATTTATTTATTAAGACAACTTCAAGCAAAATATATTTAAAAAATAAATGTCTATTTTTATTTTAAGCAAAATGTAGCCTATTTTTGTTTTTCTTCTTCTTCTTCTTCCTCTTCTTTCTTCTTCTTCTTCTTCTTCTTCTTTGACTTCGTCTTCTTCTTTAAAAACACCAGACCGTCTTTAAGAAAAAAGTGTATTAGTCGGGGTCTTTACCTGGGGGCGGCGGCCTTTAAGCTCTTTTGCATGGCTGCCGCCTTCCCAGGGCTTCCAGCTTCTTCACCTGGTGGGCGGCGGCTGTTAAGCGCTTTTGCATAGCACTTGGAGAACCACAATTGCCAGCATGTCCGGACATAAAGGGCCCGCTGGCACCTGTAAAGAAAATATTAAAATAAAAACACCACACCATCTTTAAAAAAAAGTTTATTAGTCAGGGTCTTCACCTGGGAATGGCGGCATTTAAGCACTTTTGCATGGCCACCGCCTCTCCAGGGCTTCCGCCGTCTTCACCTGGGGGCCACCGCCTCCCCAGGGCTTCCGCCATCTTTCTTCAGCGTCTTCACCTGGGAGGCAGCGGCCTTTAAGCTCTTTTGCATGGCTGCCTCCTTCCCAGGGCTTCCAGCGTCTTCACCTGGTGGACGGTGGCTGTTAAACTTTTTTGCATAGCACTTGGAGAACCACAAGTGCCAGCATGTCCGGACATAAAGGGCCCGCTGGCACCTGTAGTCCACCTGTAAAGAAAATATTAAAATAAAAACACCACTCCGTCTTTAAAAAAAAAGTTTATTAGTCAGGGTCTTCACCTGGGGGCGGCGGCCTTTGAGCTTTTTTGCATGGACGCCGCCTCTCCAGGGCTTCCGACGCCTTTACCTGGGGGGCCGCTGCCTCCCCAGGGCTTTCCGGCGTCTTCACCTGAGAGGCAGCGGCCTTTAAGCTCTTTTGCATGGCTGCCGCCTCCCCAGGGCTTCCGGCGTCTTCACGTGGGGGGCCGCTGCCTCCCCAGGGCTTCCGGCGTCTTCACCGGGGAGGCAGCGGCCTTTAAGCTCTTTTGCATGGCTGCCGCCTTCCCAGGGCTTCCAGCGTCTTCACCTGGTGGGCGGCGGCCGTTAAGCTCTTTTTCATAGCACTTGGAGAATCACAAGTGCCAACATGTCCGGACATAAAAGGCCCGCTGGCACCTGTAGTCCACCTGTAAAGAAAATATTAAAATAAAAACACCACACCGTCTTTAAAAAAATGTTTATTATTCAGGGTCTTCACCTGGGGGCGGCGGCCTTTAAGCTCGTTTGCATGGCTGCCGCCCATCCAGGACTTCCAGCGTCTTCTTTCTTCAGGAGCTCTTCCGCCGTCGGACTGACGCCGATGCCTCGCGCTGACTTATATAAGTCAGCCGGAGGGGCCGGGGTGATGACGCAGCGAACCGTGATTAGCTCGTGGTTGCCATCTTGAATTTCAAAAATTACGCTGAGGTGCCATTTTTTAAATTGGTACCGCTCCGCTGCCAAACTCTGCAGAATGGCAGTGCCACTAATACTCTCACTGCCACCGATGCCCGCACCTCCGCGCACCCATACAGTGATGGCAGCGGATCCAGTGACGGATTCTTTGGCCAATCACTGTGGCCTCACTGAGAGGGGCGTGCTTTCATGGGTTGAAAGCACGTCCCTGTATGAAAGCAGCACCTATAATTGTGCCGCTTTCCCATGCATTTCCAATGGACTTTTAATGCCCATGGCTAGGCCCCGCCCACCCCTGCCCCCCGCTCCCACACCCTTCCCCATTCACAATGGGAGGCACCACGATCGGTGCCTCCCAAACACATTTAAACAGGGATAATGATTAGATTAATATAAAGGAGATACTTATGACACAGAATACAGTATGTGTCATAAGTATCTTCTTTATATTATTTTAATCATTAATGACAGGGGAGGCACTGCCTCCCCTGCCTTCCCTGACTGCACGTCCCTGGTTTGCCCAGACCACCCGCCCACCAACTAACCTTGCCTAACCCAGTCTTCCCATCTGTCACCTCAAATCTGATATTTTGACCTATTTACCCGGCAGGAGAAAAACGCACCTATACGTCAATGGTTAGAGAGTGAAAAAAGAGAGCAAGAAATGAGTGGGGCATGGAGAGCCCACCGGGGGAATGCAGAGGTAAAGGCCCATGCCTAGGGGTGTGGCCTGCTGCCACAGAGGCTTGGCTAACATGGTATAGGGCCCATGATAAATATATATAGTAAATACTGCTAGTGCATGCATGATAATGTACCAGATTAATAACTGCAATGCACTGTAGATAATATGTATAATGTACAATTCAAGTGCACAGACAGGACCTGATCCATAGACGAGGAGGTGTGCCCCCAGGCAGTAGAGCCCACCGGTGGTTTCCCCTGTAACCCTATGGGCCAGTCCAACCCTGAGTGGGAGTGAGGGGGGGAGGGGGACAGTCATAACCACCATAGCATTAATTTCTGACGCTAACAGGAATTACAACTGTACAAATGTAGCCATTCTCGTTGTGGCTACATCTTAAGGCGATGGCGCCTTGTTAGTCGCAACCGCACCGCATACGTCTGGACATCTAAGACATGTGTGTGCCCCATTCACATGGATGGGGGGCGGCAAATGCCGCAACTCGACATGGCTAGGCACAGGTGCGCATAGCTGCGTCGAGGGTGCACGTTTCCCTCAGATGTAGCCATGATCAGCATGGCTACATCTGTATATAGTATTGGATAAAAACAAAAGTAATGATTAAAGCACAATTTAATTCTCTTACATCTCTACATATTAATAAAAATGGATCAGCGTGCAACACTGGCACACTGGGATTTAGGCAGGCAGAGAGAGAGAGTAAAGCACCCTTCATATATCTCCAATGGCCCATTTGCAGCCGCTTGTGGATGTTAAGTAATGGCACTGTCCCAGTAGGTGTGAGATTTTGTTTTTATCCAATACTATGCTATCCCCAAGGTCGTAAGTCATATATTATAATAGTCATGCTAAACGTCTGCTGACGATTCAAAATAAGCTGCTCTTATCTTTGTCCAGTCACTAACCTTCTACCAGTGTGCTATGCCGTGCCAGGCCTCTGAAAGCATATGTGAGAGACAGCAACAGCATAGCCCTTGACATAGGCAGTTTCCATTATGACATCACAGCATGACCTCACACAACCCACCAGACCGGCTAAGACTGGTTATTTCTGGTTTGAGGTCCTTGTTTTTTACATGACTGACCTAAGAGAAATGTGATTTCACTTATTATTTAAAATTATTACATGAGAAAGATTTTATTACTGCCATTTGCCGGTAGTTTTGCTCACTTAGTGGCATCTAATATTGTGATGTATATTTTATATTTTACAAATAGAGCCTGATTCAAGTTGGATCGAAATCGCAATAAGCGATCCAACGGTAAAAATTGCTAAGAGGATGCGGGATCCTGCGCAGTGCCCATCCTGCGCATGCGCCTGCATTTTCTACGGCGCCCCACAGAAAATGCGATTGCTTCTGCCTGTCTATTAGGCAGAGATGGTTGCGGGGGGGGGGGGGGGAGGCAACGCTCCATTTCAAAGACGGAGATGGAGTATTGCGGGGACGAGACTTCAAAACAGGGGCGGCAATGGAGAAACAGGGGGCGTAGTCGGGGCAGCCGCATTACATCGCACGCAGCCGATGCTATCACAAAAATGGCTGCGGGTCTCATGCGGGCGCCTAACATGTGGGGCATAATAACCCTGTGCTGGGCGTCCCCCCGCATGTCAGAGAATCTGATCATAAATGTGCTAAATTTAAATTTAAATGAGGTTCAATATTGAAAAATACAAAGCTATGCATTTTGGGATTAAAAACAAACTTGCATCCTATTCACTTAATGGGGAAAATATAGGGGTATCAGTAGTGGAAAAAGATTTGGGGGTCCTCATAGATAATACACTCAATAACAGTACACAGTGTTAAAATGCAGTGAAGAAGACAAGTAAAGTCCTTGCTTGCATAAAACGGGGTATTGAGACCAGGGACGAGGATGTAATCATGCCGCTGTACAAATCATTGGAACGTCCGCACCTGGAATATTGTGTTCAATTTTTGGCACCATATTATAAAAAAGATATTGCGGAACTCGAAAGAGTTCAAAGGCGTGCTACTAAACTGATTAAAGGGTTAGAGACACTGGAGTACGAGGAAAGGCTAACTATGTTAAATATGTATACTCTAGAAAAGAGGCGTCTAAGAGGAGATATTATTAATATCTTCAAATATGTAAAGGGTCATTACAAGGAGTTAGCAGGGGATTTGTTTATTAATAGAACTCTGTATAGGACACGTGGACACTCACTGAGGTTAGAGGAGAGAAAATTCCGTACAAAACGTAGGAAAGGGTTCTTCACGGTAAGGGCAATAAAGATTTGGAACTCCCTGCCGGAGAAGGTAATAATGGCGGACTCTGTAAATGCATTCAAAATCAGATTGGACAGCTTTCTAGCTGAAAAAAGTATCCAAGGCTACAGCATTTAATATATTGGCATTAGTATCTGGGAGTTGTACGAAATATAGTTGACAATTGGTACGAAACCATTATTTCAACTGGTGCATTATAATGTGCACAGCTAAACACAGAATACAGGTTGAACCCGATAGGCATTTCACCTCTTTTCAACCTCAACAACTATGTTACTATGTTAACCCCATTGTGCAGCTGTTACATTCTTGGGGGGAAAAAATAAATCACAGATACATACATTCAAATGGGAACATCAGTGCCATTTCCCTGTATTATTTATAAGTAGTGATGTGCACCGGAAATTTTTGGGGTTTTGTGTTTTGGTTTTGGATTCGGTTCCGCGGCCGTGTTTTGGATTCGGACGCGTTTTGGCAAAACCTCCCTTAAAAATTTTTTGTCGGATTCAGGTGTGTTTTGGATTCGGGTGTGTTTTTTTTCCCAAAAATCCCTCAAAAACAGCTTAAATCATAGAATTTGGGGGTAATTTTGATCCTATAGTATTATTAACCTCAATAACCATAATTTCCACTCATTTCCAGTCTATTCTGAACACCTCACACCTCGCAATATTATTTTTAGTCCTATAATTTGCACCGAGGTCGCTGGATGACTAAGCTAAGCGACCCAAGTGGCCGGCACAAACACCTGGCCCATTTAGGAGTGGCACTGCAGTGTCAGACAGGATGGCACTTCAAAAAATTGGCCCCAAACAGTACATGATGCAAAGAAAAGAGAAAAAGAGGTGCACTGTGGTCGCTGGATGGCAGAGCTAAGCGACACAAACACCTCAATATCACAGGAATTATTTTTGTTCTAATCAATGGTATTATTGGTCCAAATCACTGGAAGAAAATGACAAAATCACTGGAATTATTCGTTCTAATCAATGGTATTATTGGTCCAAATCACTGGAAGAAAATGACAAAATCACTGGAATTAAATGGCAGTAATGTCGGGAATTATTTCAAATGGCAGTACCACTGGACATATACGGAAGTGTCAGACAGGATGGCACTTAAAAACATAGTCCCCAAACAGCACATGATGCAAAGAAAAGAGAAAAAGAGGTGCACTGTGGCCGCTGGATGGCAGAGCTAAGCAACACAAACACCTCAATATCACAGGAATTATTCGTTCTAATCAATGGTATTATTGGTCCAAATCACTGGAAGAAAATGACAAAATCACTGGAATTATTAATTCTAATCAAATGTACCAGGGACACAATAAATTCATCAATTGTCTAAATCCCAATGCACTAATAGCGGAAAACGGGTGCACGTCTAACAGCGCACTGATTATACTGAGAACTGATTATACTGATCACTGATGATACTACGGAGAAATCAGTGGCGTAAGTTCGTCCCAGTCGCCCGGAGGCATGATAAATGTTGGTGCCCCCCTACATATACACACACACACCATATGTAGCTATCCGGCACTAAGGGTGAACAGGAGTAGCGTGCTCAGGTACCTTTCCCAATAGTAATATAGATACACATAGAAAGTGGACGCACTCCAAGTCAGTCATTACAATAAAACAGACACCAGCATACCATTATAGTACACCTACAGTGCTCCCTCACCCGCCAGCAGGTCTCGATGGAGATGCTTTGGCGCAGCGGTGTGCCGATATAATTAGTGTTCACTCTAGGATTTTTTTAGGGCAGGGTGCTGATCACGGGGAGGGCACATTTTTCCATTCGGGAGGGCACATTTTTCATTCGGGAGGGCACATTTTTAAGTTAGATGGGCAAACTTAGGTACATACTATAATGCTTGGTGCTCCCATTCCTATAGGCCAAAACATGGACAGTGCACGCCGAAGGCGCGCAGCAAAAATTTAGGGGCGTTGTTTCGTGGGGAAGGGGAGTGGCCACATAATAGTGGCAATTCACATTACACCACACAGTAGTGCACCTAATACACATTGCACCAGGTAGAACCTCCTATACACACTGTGGCAGGTAGAGCACATTATACATATTGCGTCAGATAGAGCACATTATGCACATTGCACCAGGCAGAGCACTGAGACACACTGCACAAGGTAGAGAGCACTGAGGCACACTGCACCAGGGAGAGAGCACTGAGACACACTGCACCAGGTAGAGAGCACTGAGGCACACTGCACAAGGTAGAGAGCACTGAGGCACACTGCACCAGGTAGAGAGCACTGAGGCACACTGCACAAGGTAGAGAGCACTGAGGCACACTGCACCAGGTAGAGAGCACTGAGGCACACTGCACAAGGTAGAGAGCACTGAGGCACACTGCACCAGGTAGAGAGCACTGAGGCACACTGCACAAGGTAGAGAGCACTGAGGCACACTGCACCAGGTAGAGAGCACTGAGACACACTGCACCAGGTAGAGAGCACTGAGACACACTGCACCAGGTAGAGAGCACTGAGGCACACTGCACCAGGTAGAGAGCACTGAGACACACTGCACCAGGTAGAGAGCACTGAGACACATTGCACCAGGTAGAGAGCACTGAGACACATTGAACCAGGTAGAGAGCACTGATACACTTTGCACCAGACAGAGAGCACTGAGGCACATTGCACCAATGCTATGAAGTTTACAGCTGCAAGGTACTTACAAAGTTAATTTAGCCCAGGGGGACTCTCATGTGCTTACCGGGTCCGGCGGCGCACGGCTGGGTCCGGCGGCGTGGCGGGATCCGGCAGGCAGCAAACGGCGAGGTGGCAGGGCGCACGAAAATGGGCAGGGCGGGATTCAGCTGTCTAAAAAAGGGGCAGGGCGCAGCGCCCTGTGAAAGACACCTATCGTGAAAACTAGATATATATAAAAAAAATACACACAAACGCCTCATTCACTTAAACAAACACACACACACACACACGCCTCTTTCACTTAAACACACACATGCCGCTTTCACTTAAACACACACACACACACATGCCTTTCACTTACACACACACACATGCCTTTCACTTACACACGCACACATGCCTCTCTCTCTCACACACATACATACACACACACACACACACACATTCAGAACGGACACCCCTCCATATATTTATAAGGTAGCGTGTACCCAGACCAGGTGTGTGCTCTGTACATAGTCCTGTAGAAATGCTCAAATGCTCAAATGCCTCCTTTAATCCTCCAAACACATCTCTCACACACATGCCTCTCACTTACACACACACACACACACACACACACACACACACACACACATGCCTCTCACTTACATACACACACACACACACATGCCTCTCACTTACATACACACACACATGCCTCTCACTTACACACACACACACACACACACACACACATGCCTCTCACTTACATACACACACATGCCTCTCAATTACATACACACACATGCCTCTCACTTACACACACACATGCCTCTCACTTACACACACACATGCCTCTCACTTACCTCTCACTTGCACACACACACATGCCTCTCACTTACACACACACATGCCTCTCACTTACACACACACACATGCCTCTCACTTACACACACATGCCTCTCACACACATGCCACTCACTTACACACACATATCACTCACTTACACACACACACACACACACACACACACACACACACACACACACACATGCCTCTCACACACATGCCTCTCACACACATGCCTCTTTTACTTGAATGTACAACTTTCCTTAAAAACACACACACACACACACACACTAGAGATGAGCGGGTTCGGTTCCTCTGAATCCGAACCCGCCCGAACTTCAGGTTTTTTACACGGGTCCGAGCAGGCTCGGATCTTCCCGCCTTGCTCGGCTAACCCGAGCGCGCCCGAACGTCATCATCACGCTGTCGGATTCTCGCGAGGCTCGGATTCTATCGCGAGACTCGGATTCTATATAAGGAGCCGCGCGTCGCCGCCATTTTCACACGTGCATTGAGAGTCATAGGGAGAGGACGTGGCTGGCGTCCTCTCCGTTTAGAGAAGAGAGAGACACAGTATTTTCGGGGAGCATTATTAGGAGGAGTACTACTGTATACTGCTATACTACTTGCTGAAGTGATATTTACACTAGATTAGATAATAGATAGTGTGACTGTAAGTGTATTATCTGACTTGTGGGGGAGACACTGACAGTGGGGAGCAGTTAGAGTCTGAGAGCAGGACTCAGGAGTACATATAACGTACAGTGCACACTTTTGCTGCCAGAGTCAGTGCCACACTGCCATTGTTGTGACCACACTGACCACCAGTATAATAATATATTTTGTGATTGTCTGCTTAGGCCTCGGAGTACTAGTTGCAAGTTGCAACGTGACCTGAAGTGACCACCAGTTTAATAATCAATCACCACCAGTTTAATATATATATATATATATATATATATATATAATTGTATATAATACATATATATATATAATATTGTATACCACCTACCCGTGGTTTTTTTTTTTTCATTCTTCTTTATACATACTACTATAGTAGCTTACTGTAGCAGTCTGCGGTGCTGTGCTGACCTGACAGTGTCCAGCAGGTCCGTCATCAGTCATTACATAATAAATATATATAGTACCTGTCCGGCTGCAGTACTAGTGATATTATATTGATTTCATCTCATTATCAATAATTTATCATCCAGTCTAGACTCTATATTAGCAGCAGACACAGTACGTTAGTCCACGGCTGTAGCTACCTCTGTGTCGGCACTCGGCAGTCTATCCATAATTGTATACCACCTACCCGTGTTTTTTTTTTTTCTTTCTTCTTTGTACATACTACTATAGAGTATAGTAGCTTACTGTAGCAGTCTGCGGTGCTGCTGAGCTGACAGTGTCCAGCAGGTCCGTCATCAGTCATCATTACCTAATAAATATATTATCTACCTGTCCGGCTGCAGTACTAGTGATATTATATATACATACATATATATATTGATTTCATCTCATTATCAATCATCCAGTCTATATTAGCAGCAGACACAGTACGTTAGTCCACGGCTGTAGCTACCTCTGTGTCGGCACTCGGCAGTCCATCCATAATTGTATACCACCTACCCGCGTTTTTTTTTTTTCTTTCTTCTTTGTACATACTACTATAGTATAGTAGCTTACTGTAGCAGTCTGCGGTGCTGCTGAGCTGACAGTGTCCAGCAGGTCCGTCATCAGTCATCATTACCTAATAAATATATTATCTACCTGTCCGGCTGCAGTACTAGTGATATTATATATACATACATATATATATTGATTTCATATCATTATCATCCAGTCTATATTAGCAGCAGACACAGTACGTTAGTCCACGGCTGTAGCTACCTCTGTGTCGGCACTCGGCAGTCCATCCATAAGTATACTAGTATCCATCCATCTCCATTGTTTACCTGAGGTGCCTTTTAGTTGTGCCTATTAAAATATGGAGAACAAAAATGTTGAGGTTCCAAAATTAGGGAAAGATCAAGATCCACTTCCACCTCGTGCTGAAGCTGCTGCCACTAGTCATGGCCGAGACGATGAAATGCCAGCAACGTCGTCTGACAAGGCCGATGCCCAATGTCATAGTACAGAGCATGTCAAATCCAAAACACCAAATATCAGTAAAAAAAGGACTCCAAAACCTAAAATAAAATTGTCGGAGGAGAAGCGTAAACTTGCCAATATGCCATTTACCACACGGAGTGGCAAGGAACGGCTGAGGCCCTGGCCTATGTTCATGGCTAGTGGTTCAGCTTCACATGAGGATGGAAGCACTCAGCCTCTCGCTAGAAAAATGAAAAGACTCAAGCTGGCAAAAGCAGTAGCACCGCAAAGAACTGTGCGTTCTTCGAAATCCCAAATCCACAAGGAGAGTCCGACTCCAATTGTGTCGGTTGCGATGCCTGACCTTCCCAACACTGGACGTGAAGAGCATGCGCCTTCCACCATTTGCACGCCCCCTGCAAGTGCTGGAAGGAGCACCCGCAGTCCAGTTCCTGATAGTCAGATTGAAGATGTCAGTGTTGAAGTACACCAAGATGAGGAGGATATGGGTGTTGCTGGCGCTGGGGAGGAAATTGACCAGGAGGATTCTGATGGTGAGGTGGTTTGTTTAAGTCAGGCACCCGGGGAGACACCTGTTGTCCGTGGGAGGAATATGGCCACTGACATGCCTGGTGAAAATACCAAAAAAATCAGCTCTTCGGTGTGGAAGTATTTCAACAGAAATGCGGACAACAGGTGTCAAGCCGTGTGTTGCCTTTGTCAAGCTGTAATAAGTAGGGGTAAGGACGTTAACCACCTCGGAACATCCTCCCTTATACGTCACCTGCAGCGCATTCATAATAAGTCAGTGACAAGTTCAAAAACTTTGGGTGACAGCGGAAGCAGTCCACTGACCAGTAAATCCCTTCCTCTTGTAACCAAGCTCACGCAAACCACCCCACCAACTCCCTCAGTGTCAATTTCCTCCTTCCCCAGGAATGCCAATAGTCCTGCAGGCCATGTCACTGGCAATTCTGACGATTCCTCTCCTGCCTGGGATTCCTCCGATGCATCCTTGCGTGTAACGCCTACTGCTGCTGGCGCTGCTGTTGTTGCTGCTGGGAGTCGATGGTCATCCCAGAGGGGAAGTCGTAAGACCACTTTTACTACTTCCACCAAGCAATTGACTGTCCAACAGTCCTTTGCGAGGAAGATGAAATATCACAGCAGTCATCCTACTGCAAAGCGGATAACTGAGGCCTTGGCATACTGGGTGGTGAGAAACGTGGTTCCGGTATCCATCATTACTGCAGAGCCAACTAGAGACTTGTTGGAGGTACTGTGTCCCCGGTACCAAATACCATCTAGATTCCATTTCTCTAGGCAGGCGATACCGAAAATGTACACAGACCTCAGAAAAAGAGTCACCAGTGTCCTAAAAAATGCAGCTGTACCCAATGTCCACTTAACCACGGACATGTGGACAAGTGGAGCAGGGCAGGGTCAGGACTATATGACTGTGACAGCCCACTGGGTAGATGTATGGACTCCCGCTGCAAAAACAGCAGCGGCGACACCAGTAGCAGCATCTCGCAAACGCCAACTCTTTCCTAGGCAGGCTACGCTTTGTATCACCGGTTTCCAGAATACGCACACAGCTGAAAACCTCTTACGGAAACTGAGGAAGATCATCGCGGAATGGCTTACCCCAATTGGACTCTCCTGTGGATTTGTGGCATCGGACAACGCCAGCAATATTGTGTGTGCATTAAATATGGGCAAATTCCAGCACGTCCCATGTTTTGCACATACCTTGAATTTGGTGGTGCAGAATTATTTAAAAAACGACAGGGGCGTGCAAGAGATGCTGTCGGTGGCCAGAAGAATTGCGGGACACTTTCGGCGTACAGGCACCACGTACAGAAGACTGGAGCACCACCAAAAACTACTGAACCTGTCCTGCCATCATCTGAAGCAAGAAGTGGTAACGAGGTGGAATTCAACCCTCTATATGCTTCAGAGGTTGGAGGAGCAGCAAAAGGCCATTCAAGCCTATACAATTGAGCACGATATAGGAGGTGGAATGCACCTGTCTCAAGCGCAGTGGAGAATGATTTCAACGTTGTGCAAGGTTCTGATGCCCTTTGAACTTGCCACACGTGAAGTCAGTTCAGACACTGCCAGCCTGAGTCAGGTCATTCCCCTCATCAGGCTTTTGCAGAAGAAGCTGGAGACATTGAAGGAGGAGCTAACACGGAGCGATTCCGCTAGGCATGTTGGACTTGTGGATGGAGCCCTTAATTCGCTTAACAAGGATTCACGGGTGGTCAATCTGTTGAAATCAGAGCACTACATTTTGGCCACCGTGCTCGATCCTAGATTTAAAGCCTACCTTGGATCTCTCTTTCCGGCAGACACAAGTCTGCTGGGGTTGAAAGACCTGCTGGTGAGAAAATTGTCAAGTCAAGCGGAACGCGACCTGTCAACATCTCCTCCTTCACATTCTCCCGCAACTGGGGGTGCGAGGAAAAGGCTCAGAATTCCGAGCCCACCCGCTGGCGGTGATGCAGGGCAGTCTGGAGCGACTGCTGATGCTGACATCTGGTCCGGACTGAAGGACCTGACAACGATTACGGACATGTCGTCTACTGTCACTGCATATGATTCTCTCAACATTGAAAGAATGGTGGAGGATTATATGAGTGACCGCATCCAAGTAGGCACGTCACACAGTCCGTACTTATACTGGCAGGAAAAAGAGCCAATTTGGAGGCCCTTGCACAAACTGGCTTTATTCTACCTAAGTTGTCCTCCCACAAGTGTGTACTCCGAAAGAGTGTTTAGTGCCGCCGCTCACCTTGTCAGCAATCGGCGTACGAGGTTACATCCAGAAAATGTGGAGAAGATGATGTTCATTAAAATGAATTATAATCAATTCCTCCGTGGAGACATTGACCAGCAGCAATTGCCTCCACAAAGTACACAGGGAGCTGAGATGGTGGATTCCAGTGGGGACGAATTGATAATCTGTGAGGAGGGGGATGTACACGGTGATATATCGGAGGATGATGATGAGGTGGACATCTTGCCTCTGCAGAGCCAGTTTGTGCAAGGAGAGATTAATTGCTTCTTTTTTGGTGGGGGTCCAAACCAACCCGTCATTTCAGTCACAGTCGTGTGGCAGACCCTGTCACTGAAATGATGGGTTGGTTAAAGTGTGCATGTCCTGTTTATACAACATAAGGGTGGGTGGGAGGGCCCAAGGACAATTCCATCTTGCACCTCTTTTTTCTTTAATTTTTCTTTGCGTCATGTGCTGTTTGTGGAATGATTTTTGGAAGGGCCATCCTGCGTGACACTGCAGTGCCACTCCTAGATGGGCCCGGTGTTTGTGTCGGCCACTAGGGTCGCTTATCTTACTCACACAGCTACCTCATTGCGCCTCTTTTTTTCTTTGCGTCATGTGCTGTTTGGGGAGGGTTTTTTGGAAGGGACATCCTGCGTGACACTGCAGTGCCACTCCTAGATGGGCCCGGTGTTTGTGTCGGCCACTAGGGTCGCTTATCTTACTCACACAGCTACCTCATTGCGCCTCTTTTTTTCTTTGCGTCATGTGCTGTTTGGGGAGGGTTTTTTGGAAGGGACATCCTGCGTGACACTGCAGTGCCACTCCTAGATGGGCCCGGTGTTTGTGTCGGCCACTAGGGTCGCTTATCTTACTCACACAGCTACCTCATTGCGCCTCTTTTTTTCTTTGCGTCATGTGCTGTTTGGGGAGGGTTTTTTAGAAGGGACATCCTGCGTGACACTGCAGTGCCACTCCTAGATGGGCCCGGTGTTTGTGTCGGCCACTAGGGTCGCTTATCTTACTCACACAGCTACCTCATTGCGCCTCTTTTTTTCTTTGCGTCATGTGCTGTTTGGGGAGGGTTTTTTGGAAGGGCCATCCTGCGTGACACTGCAGTGCCACTCCTAGATGGGCCCGGTGTTTGTGTCGGCCACTAGGGTCGCTTATCTTACTCACACAGCTACCTCATTGCGCCTCTTTTTTTCTTTGCGTCATGTGCTGTTTGGGGAGGGTTTTTTGGAAGGGACATCCTGCGTGACACTGCAGTGCCACTCCTAGATGGGCCCGGTGTTTGTGTCGGCCACTAGGGTCACTTATCTTACTCACACAGCTACCTCATTGCGCCTCTTTTTTTCTTTGCGTCATGTGCTGTTTGGGGAGGGTTTTTTGGAAGGGCCATCCTGCGTGACACTGCAGTGCCACTCCTAGATGGGCCCGGTGTTTGTGTCGGCCACTAGGGTCGCTTATCTTACTCACACAGCTACTTCATTGCGCCTCTTTTTTTCTTTGCGTCATGTGCTGTTTGGGGAGGGTTTTTTGGAAGGGCCATCCTGCGTGACACTGCAGTGCCACTCCTAGATGGGCCCGGTGTTTGTGTCGGCCACTAGGGTCGCTTATCTTACTCACACAGCTACCTCATTGCGCCTCTTTTTTTCTTTGCGTCATGTGCTGTTTGGGGAGGGTTTTTTGGAAGGGCCATCCTGCGTGACACTGCAGTGCCACTCCTAGATGGGCCCGGTGTTTGTGTCGGCCACTAGGGTCGCTTATCTTACTCACACAGCTACCTCATTGCGCCTCTTTTTTTCTTTGCGTCATGTGCTGTTTGGGGAGGGTTTTTTGGAAGGGCCATCCTGCGTGACACTGCAGTGCCACTCCTAGATGGGCCCGGTGTTTGTGTCGGCCACTAGGGTCGCTTATCTTACTCACACAGCTACCTCATTGCGCCTCTTTTTTTCTTTGCGTCATGTGCTGTTTGGGGAGGGTTTTTTGGAAGGGACATCCTGCGTGACACTGCAGTGCCACTCCTAGATGGGCCCGGTGTTTGTGTCGGCCACTAGGGTCGCTTATCTTACTCACACAGCTACCTCATTGCGCCTCTTTTTTTCTTTGCGTCATGTGCTGTTTGGGGAGGGTTTTTTGGAAGGGACATCCTGCGTGACACTGCAGTGCCACTCCTAGATGGGCCCGGTGTTTGTGTCGGCCACTAGGGTCGCTTAGCTTAGTCATCCAGCGACCTAGGTGCAAATTTTAGGACTAAAAATAATATTGTGAGGTGTGAGGTATTCAGAATAGACTGAAAATGAGTGTAAATTATGGTTTTTGAGGTTAATAATACTTTGGGATCAAAATGACCCCCAAATTCTATGATTTAAGCTGTTTTTTAGTGTTTTTTTAAAAAAAACACCCGAATCCGACAAAAAAAATTTGGTGAGGTTTTGCCAAAACGCGGTCGAACCCAAAACACGGCCGCGGAACCGAACCCAAAACCAAAACACAAAACCCGAAAAATTTCCGGCGCTCATCTCTAACACACACCTCACTTAAAAACAAGCACACACAAAACAAAGTGCCTCCAACAGTTATTAACGCCCCCCCACCCCACCCCACCCACCCACCCACACACACACAGTGCCTACCTTTGGCTATCATCAGGCTGACCGAGGAGCAGAGAGCTCTGAGCTACCCTCGGCTGGCTTGCTTAACTAGAAGGGCCCAGTAGGAGCTGCGCTCTGGAGCTCCCCCTAGCTGCAGCCAGTGCCAGCTCTCTGTATACACAGGAGGCAGCTTCCGTGTCACTGACACAGCTCCTCCGTCTGATATAGCAGCGAGCAATCCTCAGGCAGCGGGAGACAGTGGGAGGAATGTGCCCCCTTGTGGTCATGAGCCAGGCAGCAGCCGACTCCACTGCCTCCCACAGTTCCGCCACTGGGAGAAATGACACTGAGCAGCGAGAACAGCACTGGACTATTGTACTGTAGTATACTGGTCACCACAATGCAGCACTGACACTGAACACAGATATTAAGCACTGATCAGGATACTAGAAGTGACATGGTGCAGCAAGATAACGCTATGGCCTACTGTACTGTACTACTATATACTGGTGTCACCACAATGCAGCACTGTACTACTATATACTGGTCCCCACAATGCAGCACATATATTGAGCACTGATCTGGAGAATAGAACTGATCCGGAGAATAGAACTGAGTCTGACACGGAGCTGCAGGATACAGCAATGGACAACTGTACTGTACTACTATATAGTGGTGGTCACCACAATGCAGCACTGTACTACTACATACTGGTCCCAACAATGCAGCACAGATATTAAGCACTGATCCGGAGAATAGAACTGAGTCTGACACGGAGCTGCAAGATACAGCAATGGACAACTGTACTGTGCTGCTATATACTGGTGGTCACCACAATGCAGCACTGTACTACTATATACTGGTCCCCACAATGCAGCAAAGATATTGAGCACTGATCCGGAGAATAGAACTGAGTCTGACATGGAGCTGCAAGATAAAGCAATGGCCTACTGTACTGTACTACTATATACTGGTGGTCACCACAATGCAGCACTGTACTACTATATACTGGTCCCCACAATGCAGTACAGATATTGAGCACTGATCTGGAGAATAGAACTGAGTCTGACACGGAGCTGCAAGATACAGCAATGGACAACTGTACTGTACTACTATATACTGTTGGTCACCACAATGCAGCACTGTACTACTATATACTGGTCCCCACAATGCAGCACAGATATTGAGCACTGATATGGAGAATAGAACTGAGTCTGACACGGAGCTGCAAGATACAGCAATGGACAACTGTACTGTACTACTATATACTGGTGGTAATCACAATGTAGCACTGTACTACTATATACAGGTCCCCACAATGCAGCACAGATATTGAGCACTGATCTGGAGAATAGAACTGAGTCTGACATGGAGCTGCAAGAAACAGCAATGGAAAACTGTACTATACTACTATATACTGGTGGTCATCACAATGCAGCACTGTACTACTATATACTGGTCCCCACAATGCAGTACAGCTATTGAGCACTGATCTGGAGAATAGAACTGAGTCTGACACAGAGCTGCAAGATACAGCAATGGACAACTGTACTGTACTACTCTATACTGGTGGTCACCACAATGCAGCACTGTACTACTATATACAGGCCCCCACAATGCAGCACAGATTTTGAGCACTGATCCAGAGAATAGAACTGAGTCTGACACGGACCTGCAGGATAGAGCAATGGACAACTGTACTGTACTACTATATACTGGTGGTCACCACAATGCAGCACTGTACTACTATATACTGGTCCCCACAATGCAGCACAGATATTAAGCACTGATCCGGAGAATTGAACTGAGTCTGACACGGAGCTGCAAGATACAGCAATGGACAACTGTACTGTACTGCTATATACTGGTGGTCACCACAATGCAGCACTGTACTACTATAATAAGATTTTACTCACCGGTAAATCTATTTCTCGTAGTCTGCAGTGGATGCTGGGAACTCCGTAAGGACCATGGGGAATAGACGGGCTCCGCAGGAGACTGGGCACTCTAAAAGAAAGATTAGGTACTATCTGGTGTGCACTGGCTCCTCCCACTATGACCCTCCTCCAGACCTCAGTTAGGATACTGTGCCCGGAAGAGCTGACACAATAAGGAAGGATTTTGAATCCCGGGTAAGACTCATACCAGCCACACCAATCACACCGTATAACTCGTGATACTATACCCAGTTAACAGTATGAAATATAACTGAGCCTCTCAACAGATGGCTCAACAATAACCCTTTAGTTAGGCAATAACTATATACAAGTATTGCAGACAATCCGCACTTGGGATGGGCGCCCAGCATCCACTACGGACTACGAGAAATAGATTTACCGGTGAGTAAAATCTTATTTTCTCTGACGTCCTAGTGGATGCTGGGAACTCCGTAAGGACCATGGGGATTATACCAAAGCTCCCAAACGGGCGGGAGAGTGCGGATGACTCTGCAGCACCGAATGAGAGAACTCAAGGTCCTCCTCAGCCAGGGTATCAAATTTGTAGAATTTAGCAAACGTGTTTGCCCCTGACCAAGTTGCAGCTCGGCAAAGTTGTAAAGCCGAGACCCCTCGGGCAGCCGCCCAAGATGAGCCCACCTTCCTCGTGGAATGGGCTTTCACTGATTTAGGATGCGGCAATCCAGCCGCAGAATGCGCCAGCTGAGTTGTGCTACAAATCCAGCGAGCAATAGTCTGCTTAGAAGCAGGAGCACCTATTTTGTTGGGTGCATACAAGATAAAAAGCGAGTCAGTTTTCCTGACTCCAGCCATCCTGGAAACATACATTTTCAAGGCCCTGACTACGTCCAGTAACTTGGAATCCTCCAAGTCCCTAGTAGCCGCAGGCACTACAATAGGTTGGTTCAAGTGAAAAGCTGATACCACCTTAGGGAGAAACTGGGGACGAGTCCTCAATTCTGCCCTATCCATATGGAAAATCAGATAAGGGCTTTTACATGACAAAGCCGCCAATTCTAACACACGCCTGGCCGAAGCCAAGGCCAATAACATGACCACTTTCCACGTGAGATATTTCAGATCCACAGTCTTAAGTGGCTCAAACCAATGTGATTTTAGGAAACTCAACACCACGTTGAGATCCCAAGGTGCCACAGGAGGCACAAAAGGGGGCTGAATATGTAGCACTCCCTTTACAAATGTCTGAACTTCAGGCAGTGAAGCCAGTTCTTTCTGGAAGAAAATCGACAGAGCTGAAATCTGGACCTTAATGGAACCCAATTTTAGGCCCATAGTCACTCCCGACTGTAGGAAGTGCAGAAAACGACCCAGCTGAAATTCCTCTGTTGGGGCCTTCCTGGCCTCACACCACGCAACATATTTTCGCCAAATACGGTGATAATGATTTGCGGTTACATCTTTCCTGGCTTTTATCAGCGTAGGAATGACTTCTTCCGGAATGCCCTTTTCCTTTAGGATCCGGAATTCAACCGCCATGCCGTCAAACGCAGCCGCGGTAAGTCTTGGAACAGACAGGGCCCCTGCTGTAGCAGATCCTGTCTGAGCGGTAGAGGCCATGGGTCCTCTGATATCTTTTCTTGAAGTTCTGGGTACCAAGCTCTTCTTGGCCAATCCGGAACCACGAGTATCGTTCTTACTCCTCGCCTTCTTATTATTCTCAGTACCTTTGGTATGAGAGGCAGAGGAGGGAACACATAAACCGACTGGTACACCCACGGTGTCACTAGAGCGTCCACAGCTATTGCCTGAGGGTCCCTTGACCTGGCGCAATATCACTTTAGCTTTTTGTTGAGGCGGGACGCCATCATGTCCACCTGTGGCCTTTCCCAACGGTTTACCAACAGTTGGAAGACTTCTGGATGAAGTCCCCACTCTCCCGGGTGTAGGTCGTGTCTGCTGAGGAAGTCTGCTTCCCAGTTGTCCACTCCCGGAATGAACACTGCTGACAGTGCTAAGACGTGATTTTCCGCCCATCGGAGAATCCTTGTGGCTTCTGCCATCGCCATCCTGCTTCTTGTGCCGCCCTGTCGGTTTACATGGGCGACTGCCGTGATGTTGTCTGATTGGATCAGTATCGGCTGGTTTTGAAGCAGGGGCCTTGCCTGACTTAGGGCATTGTAAATGGCCCTCAGGTCCAGAATATTTATGTGTAGGGATGACTTCTGACCTGACCAAAGTCCTTGGAAATTTCTTCCCTGTGTGACTGCCCCCCAGCCTCGAAGGCTGGCATCCGTGGTCACCAGGACCCAGTCCTGTATGCCGAATCTGCGGCCCTCTAGAAGATGAGCACTCTGCAGCCACCACAGCAGAGACACCCTGGTCCTTGGAGACAGGGTTATCAGCCGATGCATCTGGAGATGCGATCCCGACCACTTGTCCAAGAGATCCCACTGAAAAGTTCTTGCATGGAACCTGCCGAATGGGATTGCTTCGTATGAAGCTACCATTTTTCCCAGGACTCGTGTGCAGTGATGCACCGATACCTGTTTTGCTTTCAGGAGGTCTCTGACTAGAGAAGACAGCTCCTTGGCTTTCTCCTGCGGGAGAAACACTTTTTTCTGTTCTGTGTCCAGAACCATCCCCAGGAACAGTAGGCGTGTGGAAGGAACCAGCTGTGACTTTGGAATGTTTAGAATCCATCCGTGCTGTTGTAGCACTTCCCGAGATAGTGCTACTCCGACCAACAACTGCTCCTTGGACCTCGCCTTTATAAGGAGATCGTCCAAGTACGGGATAATTAAAACTCCCTTTTTTTGAAGGAGTATCATCATTTCTGCCATTACCTTGGTAAACACCCTCGGTGCCGTGGACAGTCCAAACGGCAGTGTCTGGAATTGGTAATGGCAATCCTGTACCACAAATCTGAGGTACTCCTGGTGAGGATGGTAAATGGGGACATGCAGGTAAGCATACTTGATGTCCAGGGATACCATGTAATCCCCCTCGTCCAGGCTTGCAATAACCGCCCTGAGCGATTCCATCTTGAACTTGAATTTTTTATGTATGTGTTCAAGGATTTCAAATTTAAAATGGGTCTCACCGAACCGTCCGGTTTCGGTACCACAAACAGTGTGGAATAGTAACCCCCTCCTTGTTGAAGTAGGGGCACCTTGACTATCACCTGCTGGGAATACAGCTTGTGAATTGCCTCTAGCACAGCCTCCCTGCCCGAGGGAGTTGTCGGCAAGGCAGATTTGAGGAAACAGCGGGGGGGAGACGCCTCAAATTCCAGCTTGTACCCCTGAGATACTACTTGAAGGAACCAGGGATCCACCTGTGAGCGAGCCCACTGATCGCTGAATTTTTTTTATTTTTTTTGAGGCGGCCCCCCACCGTACCTGGCTACGCCTGTGGAGCCCCCACGTCATGCGGTGGACTCAGAGGAAGCGGGGGAAGAATTTTGATTCTGGGAACTGGCTGACTGGTGCAGCTTTTTCCCTCTTCCCTTGTCTCTTTGCAGAAAGGAAGCGCCTTTGACCGCTTGCTTTTCTGAAGCCGAAAGGACTGTACCTGATAATACAGTGCTTTCTTAGGCTGTGAGGAAACCTGAGGTAAAAAAATTTCTTCCCAGCTGTTGCTGTGGATACGAGGTCCCAGAGACCATCCCCAAACAATTCCTCACCCTTATAAGGCAGAATCTCTATGCGCCTTTTAAAATCAGAATCACCTGTCCAGTGTTGGGTCTCTAATACCCTCCTGACAGAATGGACATTACATTAATTCTGGATGCCAGCCGGCAAAATATCCCTCTGTGCATCCCTCATATATAAGACGACGTCTTTAATATGCTCTTATGTTAGCAAACTAGTATTCCTGTTTGACAGGGTCACAGACCACGCTGCAGCAGCCCTATCTGCAGGTCTCAGTCTAGTACCTGAGTGTGTAAATACAGACTTCAGGATAGCCTCCTGCTTTTTATCAACAGGTACCTTCAAAGTGGCCGTATCCTAAGACGGCAGTGCCACCTTTTTTGACAAACGTGTGAGCGCCTTATCCACCCTAGGGGATATCTCCCAGCGTAACTTATCCTCTGGCGGGAAAGGGTACGCCATCAGTAACTTTTTAGAAATTACCAGTTTCTTATCGGGGGAACCCACGCTTTTTCACACACTTCATTCACTCATCTGATGGGGGAACAAAACACTACCTGCTTTTTCTCCCCAAACATAAAACCCTTTTTTTAGTGGTACTTGGGTTAATGTCAGAAATGTGTAACACATTTTTTATTGCCGGGATCAAGTCACGGATGTTCCTAGTGGATTGTGTATATGTCTCAACCTCGTCGACACTGGAGTCAGACTCCGTGTCGACATCTGTGTCTGCCATCTGAGGGAGCGGGCGTTTTTTGAGCCCCTGATGGCCTTTGAGACGCCTGGGCAGGCGCGGGCTGAAAAGCCGGCTGTCCCATAGCTGTTACGTCATCCAGCCTTTTATGTAAGGAGTTGACACTGTCGGTTAATACCTTCCACCTATCCATCCACTCTGGTGTCGGCCCCACAGGGGGCGACATCACATTTATCGGCATCTGCTCCGTCACCACATAAGCCTCCTCATCAAACATGTCGACACAGCCGTACCGACACACCGCACACACACAGGGAATGCTCTGACTGAGGACAGGACCCCACAAAGCCCTTTGGGGAGACAGAGAGAGAGTATGCCAGCACACACCAGAGCGCTATATAATGTGGGGATTAACACTATAACTGAGTGAATTTTCCCCAATAGCTGCTTGTATATACAATATTGCGCCTAAATTTAGTGCCCCCCCTCTCTTTTTAACCCTTTGAGCCTGAAAACTACAGGGGAGAGCCTGGGGAGCTGTCTTCCAGCTGCACTGTGAAGAGAAAATGGCGCCAGTGTGCTGAGGGAGATAGCTCCGCCCCTTTTTCGCTGACTTTTCTCCTGCTTTTTTATGGATTCTGGCAGGGGTATTTATCACATATATAGCCTCTGGGGCTATATATTGTGATTATTTTGCCAGCCAAGGTGTTTATATTGCCCTCAGGGCGCCCCCCCCCCCCCCCATAGCGCCCTGCACCCATCAGTGACCGGAGTGTGAGGTGTACATGAGGAGCAATGGCGCACAGCTGCAGTGCTGTGCGCTACCTTGGTGAAGACTGAAGTCTTCTGCCGCCGATTTTCCGGACCATCTTCTTGCTTCTGGCTCTGTAAGGGGGACGGCGGCGCGGCTCCGGGAACGAACACCAAGGACGGGTCCTGCGGTCGATCCCTCTGGAGCTAATGGTGTCCAGTAGCCTAAGAAGCCCAAGCTAGCTGCAAGCAGGTAGGTTCGCTTCTTCTCCCCTTAGTCCCTTGATGCAGTGAGCCTGTTGCCAGCAGGTCTCACTGTAAAATAAAAAACCTAAAATATACTTTCTTTCTAGGAGCTCAGGAAAGCCCCTAGTGTGCATCCAGCTCGGCCGGGCACAGAAATCTAACTGAGGTCTGGAGTAGGGTCATAGTGGGAGGAGCCAGTGCACACCAAATAGTACCTAATCTTTCTTTTAGAGTGCCCAGTCTCCTGCGGAGCCCGTCTATTCCCCATGGTCCTTACGGAGTTCCCAGCATCCACTAGGACGTCGGAGAAATACTGGTCCCCACAATGCAGCAAAGATATTGAGCACTGATCCGGAGAATAGAACTGAGTCGGACATGGAGCTGCAAGATAAAGCAATGGCCTACTGTACTGTACTACTATATACTAGTGGTCACCACAATGCAGCACTGTACTACTATATACTGGTCCCCACAATGCAGCACAGATATTAAGCACTGATCCGGAGAATAGAACTGAGTCTGACACAGAGCGGCAAGATACAGAAATGGACAACTGTACTGTACTGCTCTATACTGGTGGACACCACAATGCAGCACTGTACTACTATATACTGGTCCCCAAAAATGCAGCAAAGATATTGAGCACTAATATGGAGAATAGAACTGAGTCTGACACGGAGCTGCAAGATAAAGCAATGGCCTACTGTACTGTGCTACTATATACTGGTACCCACAATGCAGCACTGTACTACTATATACTGGTCCCCACAATGCAGCACAGATATTGAGCATTGATCCGGAGAATAGAACTGAGTCTGACATGGAGCTGCAAGATAAAGCAATGGCCTACTGCACTGTACTACTATATACTGGTGGTCACCACAATGCAGCACTGTACTACTATATACTGGTCCCCACAATGCAGCACAGATATTGAGCACTGATCTGGAGAATAGAACTGAGTCTGACACAGAGCTGCAAGATACAGCAATGGACAACTCTACTGTACTGCTATATACTGGTGGTCACCACAATGCAGCACTGTACTACTATTTACTGGTCCCCACAATGCAGCTCAGATATTGAGCACTGATCCGGAGAATAGAACTGAGTCTGACACGGAGCTGCAAGATACAGAAATGGACAACTGTACTGTACTACTATATACTGGTGGTCACCACAATGCAGCACTGTACTACTATATACTGGTCCCCAAAAATGCAGCAAAGATATTGAGCACTAATCTGGAGAATAGAACTGAGTCTGACACGGAGCTGCAAGATAAAGCAATGGCCTACTGTACTGTACTACTATATACTGGTGGTCACCACAATGCAGCACTGTACTACTATATACTGGTCCCCACAATGCAGCACAGATAATGAGCACTGATATGGAGAATAGAACTGAGTCTGACACGGAGCTGCAAGATACAGCAATGGACAACTGTACTGTACTACTATATACTGGTGGTCACCACAATGTAGCACTGTACTACTATATACTGGTCCCCACAATGCAGCACACTGAGCACAGGTATTGATTTTTTCAGACAGAGAATGTAGCCACGTCCTCTCCGCTCCGTGTAAACCACGTGAAGTTCGGGGGGGTTTGGAACTCGACGAACCGAACCCGCTCATCTCTAGTTATAAGACACAGTGCTCCCTATGGCTACATGTATTTTAAATAAAGTTTCTCGTGGCCACTTACAGTATATGGAACCTCTTGTAAAGCACAATACACAAACAAATTCTGCAAAATATAAGAGGTTTTTCTTCAACAAGTAGATCTTACTAACTTTACATTTGGATGTACTGTAAGTCGTTTTTATGACACGCCTCTCAGATGGAGCAGTACACGTCCGCTATGATAGTTGTTACTTTCACATCTCCCTGAAATGCTTTTTCAAAAGTAGGCAAGTATGCTTTAAGTCGGGTTCTGTTGTATAACCTGGGCAGAGTCAAGGTCTGCAGAAGCATGACCGGAACACCAACTGTCAGTGCAGTGCTATACGCTGGAAGTCCAACTGCACTAAGTGAGTGTAATAATTCCACTCATACTGTATAGTCATTTTGGACAGGATGGTATTGGGTGACCGGTGGTTGGGAGACTGGCGGTCACCATACCGACGCCGGGATTTTGTCTGTCAGATGGCCAGCAGGGGGTGTTTCGGCCAGCACAACAAAGACCCTTGCGGGCTCGTTGCACTTGCCACAGGTTCTATCCCACTCTATGGGAATAGTCACTGTTGCTCGGCATGCCAACTGGCGGGCTAGTCAGTGTTCATGATGCCAGCGCTGGTATTGTAACCGCATCCTTTTTGGACTTGAGGAGCCTGCACACTGCAAGCATCTGGTTGTTCATTTATTGTTCCTCTCCCTGATGTTAGATCGAGACCATACATACCTCAGTCCTTTTCTAGGTCACTAAGCTATACAACAGTGAAAATGTGATATAAATTCATACAGTAGTTTTTGTGTGATGCCAGAACGTACAGACACAGTCTAAAAGTCTTTTTTTGTCTCCATGGTCCATAAACAGTCCCTAGAAGTATAATTCTCAATAAAAAAATGTCTATCTACAGACACAACCCTTACAGTTTTATTATATGTATATATTTTTATTGTAGGGTGTCCCTATTTATCTTTGGCTATGTAAGGCTTTGTGTGAACCCAATTTCCACTGTTGTTATGTTGTTTATTACTGTTCCAGTGTTTCAATGATAACCTAATTTAAGGACAAAACAATGAAAAAATCGGAGTAAATGTGTGAAAAGCACAAACATTATCCGATTGGTCTGATTCTGCATATGTTACAGCAGTGTTTTGCAACCACTGTGCCGTGGCATACTAGTGTGCACTGAGCAGTCTCCAGGTGTGCCGCCATAGAAGCACATCCAGGCCCGTCAGTGTTTTGCCGTTACTGAGGCCCTGGAATGATCAATACTGGTGGGTTTAGTGGTTGCAGAGCCAGTTCTTATTTTGGACCCGGGCAGTGTTGGGCTCTTCTGGCTTTCTCAGATGTGGCTCAGGCGTTACCTATGGAGAAGCTGTAACATGACATCATAGGACATGCAACTGCACCATGCATCACCATTATATTTGAATGTGCCTTGGCAATACTTAAATCTTGTTCAGTGTACCGCGAGTTGTAAAGGGTTGAAAATCTCTTTGCTACAGTGTCGTCACCATGTTGTTATAAAAACAACAAAAGACGAGCATTGGTAAAGGGGCTGCTGGAGGTGCCTGGCAGAAGCCCCAGTTTGCTACCCCTCCCCAGTATGCCTGTGCTGTAGCCAGTGGCAGTGGCGCCGTCTTCATGGTGATCTCTTCGGGAAGATGGCACTGCACATAGAAAGCAAAGACTCTGGCACTGCTCCTGATTGGCTTCTGGTCCGTGAACACGGACCGGCACCTGATTTAAGATACCCGTGCCATCGCCGGAGATTGGACTGGGGAGCAAGAGAGGTGTGCGCTGTGCTCTCCTGCCCTCGATGCAAGCAAGGTGGTTGGGCCGCAGAGGACCCCTGCCCGCGGGCCACAAAAGGATGCGTTAGGAGCTGCGAGTTTGACACCCCTGCCCTAGAGTTTCAGAATTTCTGTCATGGCACCCCAAGACCATAGTTTCTTAGTGAGAAATTTAGAAAAAAATATAAAATGAAGTAAATTGTGTTTCTAATATGTCATCCTTAGGTTCAGTTATGTGGTGAAGGACTGGTTTTGCCAATTAAATTCAGTATAAGCAATTTGAATTGTTCATGGACCACCAAACTACAGCACCACTGCAAGGCCTCCCCTATCCCCCCCTTCCCACCTTTCCCAAGGAGCCCCAGGGTCTCACGGCCCCCTGTTTGGAAACTACTGCCATAAAATAAACTTATTTTTATAACTACATGTAATACACCTTAGATCTCAGTGCCTTTAAGGTTTTATATCCTTGTATACAGTAAACTACACATATTTGAAAATCCTACACCAGGCACAAGTAATAATTCAGATGCGTTGTTGACCGGCGGCCGGGATCCTGGCGGTCAGCATACCGACGACGGGATCCTGACTGCCAGCATGCCGGGAGAGGGGCAAGCGAAACGAAGCTCCTTGCTGCGGGCTTGGTGGCTTTCTGCCCTCGCCACAGGTTGTATTCCCACTCAATGGGTGTCATGGACACCAATTAGTGGGAATAGTCCTCGGCCCCACTGACGGCATTCGGTGGCCGAGATCCCGGTGGTGGTATGCTGACCGCCGGGATGGTGACTACATCCCATTTAGATGACTATGTGCAGTGGCGGATCCAGGGGGTGAGGGGGGGGGGGCACTCGGGCCCGTGGTTTCCCCTGTCATTTGTGGCCTCCGTCCCCCGTTCTTCCCCGGCGCTTCCCCGTTCTCCCCCGGCGCCGCACAGGGAGATGACGGGCGCCCGCTGAGATTGTGTTACCAGCGGGCGCCCATCTCCCTGCACAGCGGCAGCTGGAGGCAGGAGCTCAGTACTGAGCTCCGGCTTCCGGCGCTGTCACTGTGCGGCGTGCGCTATGGGAGAGACGTTAGTCATGACGTCTTTCTCATAGTGCTGAGGAGCGGACACCAAGAGGAGGACTGCAGTGGTCTGGAAGCGGGAACGGGGCTCGGTAAGTATGATGTTTTTTTCTTCCTTAATGCAGCGGGGGCATCTACTGGGGGCAAACTACGGGCGGACATTACTACTGGGGGGGGGACATCAGCAAGGGGCAGTACTACTGGGGGGGCTTTACTACTGGGGGCAAACTACTGGGAGCATTATTACTGGGGTGCATCTACTGGGGGCATTACTACTGGGGGGTCATTTATTGGGGGCATTACTACTGGGGGACATTTTTACTGGGGGCCATCTACTGGTGGCATTATTACTGGGGGGCATCTACTGGAGGCATTACTACTGGGGGGTCATCTATTGGGGCAAACTCCTATGGGGCATTACTACTGGGGGCAAACTACTGGAGGACATTATTACTGGGTGGCATCTACTGGGGGCAAACTACTGGGGGACATTATTACTGGGGGGCATCTACTGGGGCAAACTACTGGGGGACATTATTACTGGGGGGCATCTACTGGGGGCATACTACAGGAGGGCATTCACTGGTGGCGTAACTACAGGGGCATTACTACTGGCGGCTTAACTACAGGGGCAATACTACTTGGGGGCTAAACTACAGGGGGGGGCAAACTACTGGGGGCATAACTACAGGGGCCAAACTACTGGGGGATAACTACGGGGGCCAAACTACTGGGGGCATTACTACAGGGGGCTAAACTACAAGGGGGGGCATAACTACAGGGGCTAAACTACAATGGGGCAAACTACAGGGGGGCATTACTACTGGTGGCTAAATTACATGCAGGCAAACTACTGGGGACATTACCACTGGGAGGCTAAACTAAAGAGGGTGGGGGTAAACTACTGGGGTCATAACTGCAGAGACATTACCACTGGGGGCATAACTACTAGGGCGCTAAATGACTGGGGGCATTACTACAGGCAACATTACTACTGGGGGCAATACAAGCATTGCATAAGGGGCGCCACTACTATGGGGTCTATATAAGGGGCACTACCAGTACAGTGGACATTGATTAATGAGCGCTACAACTGTGGGCATTGTATAAGAAGCGCCACCTCACATGCACCGAAGCTCCACGCAAATGTACTTGCCCCTTCTATGGTGCCCCCCCTATGATTTTCTTCTGGATCCACCCCTGACTATGTGGGAGTTTTATCATTATTATCCTATTTGTATGTAAAAAGTGTTGAAAGGGGAGAGCGCTACTGCGCAGATTCCATACTGTTCCTTCAGGAAGGCTTCACTCCCTGTACCAAGATGGCTGCTGACCTAAATCCTGCACATAAATGCGGCGGCATCTTGTCAATGTCTTAGAGCATCACAGTGGGAGACAGTAGTTTTTCACTTAACTCCTCAGAGACCTGAGATTATCAGAGATCCACAACACTTCCAGTGATCCTGCCGAATAACACCCCTCTCATCTCAGCCTCCGCTCAGTGAGAACCAGTGTGTAACAGTGATTAAGTGGGGTTCATAGAAATATTTTATGCAATTCACAGTATGAGTTTACCATCTTCGGAGTGTTGGAGAATTATTATACATTTTTATTTTTTATATTTTGGTCAGAGAATTTTTTTTTTATTATTTTATAATGTAACTGGACTCTGTATTGTTATTTTCCCCTCAGCTCACTTTAAAATAGTTATAAAGGAGAAAGATATCTAAAAGCAATTAGATAAGCTGAAGGCTGCATAAGCCTGAGGCCATATAAGCGATCAACTTTTTGTGATTGGTTGTTAAATGACTAAGCAGTTGCTAGGCAGATCAGTTTTCCCGGTTGGTTTTTTCCTATTGGTTTAAGGGGTTGTGCATCAGGATGAAGAGGAGGGTCTTAGGTTAGTATATAGGGGGTGGCCATCTTGCTAGACTCCCTCTTGCCTTTCAGTTTATGCCCCAGGAAGGATAAGTACTATTGCTTATTTTCACTGCCTGTAAATTGTTTTTGTTTTTTGTTTTTTGAATTTCATTTGCCTTCTCTAGGGCATTATACAGTGCTGTGCCCCCTCTCTGCGTGTCATTGTCTACTTTTGCAGATTCTCCCCCCTCTGCCATGCCTCGTCCAAAACGTGCAGCTCCCCCTCCCCCGGCGCCTCGTGGATGCGGGGAGCGCCTTCCGCTCCCGCTCCCCGAGCGTTGCGCCACAGAGAGGACTTCCCCCTGTTTCAGACAGGCGGCGGGGACGGGCAGTTACAGCCCGCTCCCCTGCCGCACGGAGACGGGCGGCCAGCGGCCGCTCGTCACGTGGTGCCGATGCGCGCGGCTCGGCCGGGCCGCGCGTCCCGGCGCTCGCAGCGGGACGGGCCTCTCCTCTCCCTCCTGCCTCGGGCGTCTGCAGCACTTCCCCTCCGGCGGCCGGCGGCCGCTCTGCACGTGGCGCGGGTGCGCGCGGTCCGGCTGGGCCGCGCTCCCCGGCGCCTCCCGCGGGCGAAACGACTTCCCTCCCTCCTTCCATAAGTGCCTCCGGCCCTCCTCCTCCATCCCCGCAGTCGGCTCTCGGCGGCGTCCTGGGGGCACAAGCTGTGCCGGACGGCCGCGGCAGAGCTGCGGGGGGCGAGGGGGGGGGTCAATATGCAGCTGGGGGATATGAGCCCAGGGCAGCGGGTAGCGGCTCCCGCTGTCCCCGGGACAATACAGGGCCCCATACTACCCCCCTCCAGCGGGGGGTTTAGCACACCGCACCTCAATTTAAATAATATTGGGCCGTTTGGGCCTAGTGTCGCCGGGGCGGGGGACGTGGCAGCGGCGGCCGCCACACCCGCCCCGGCGGCAGTCACATGGCAGGGTTTTCCCCCGGCCTCGGTGGCCTGCTCGGGCTCCTCCTGGGTGTCAGACGCCCCGACGCCATTAACGGCGCCCCCGCTCGTCGGTTTTCAAACCCCTCTCCACGCCCTTCCCGGTCCTTTTCAGTTTGGGTCCACACAGACATCCGTCTCGGCGGCTTATATGACGCCCGGCGGGGCGCTTTCGGTAGCAGCGCAGCAAGGCTTCGCGGGGAGCCAGTCCTTCCCCGGGGGTTTTGCGTGGCCTCCGGCTCCAGCATTCCCCTTAGCCGCCAGCATGCCTTCCATGGGCTTCATGACGGTGTCCGGCACACAGTTTTCCCCGCACGGGGCCAGCGCGGGCGCCGGCGTGCAGTCCACGTGGTCGGTCGGTGGCCCCCGAGTCGCGGTGCCCTTGCCGGCCTTTGCGGGCCTGCAGTCAGGGCAGGCACCGGGCGGTGGGTATCAGGTGGCACAGAGTTGGCCCCCTCTCGCGGCGCCCCCTCAGTTCCTTCCGGCGTCATACGGATGGGCGGGGGCGGGCGGCTGCCCGCCGCATACGGCGTGGCGGCCGTCTTACCCCGCGAGTTTCGGTGCAGTGAGCGGGTCAGCCTTTACGCAGTCGATCGGGTACACCTCGGCGGGGGCCCCCTCCCTGCAGCTGCCGGGCGGCCATCCGCCACGGAACGGGGGGACGGGCTCTCCGCCTCCGCATTTGCGGACAAGTGTTAATGATGTTCTGGTTCCCCCGGTGCCGGTTGTCCCCTCTTTTTCTCCCTTGCAGGTTCCGTCTAATTCAGGGGCTACGCCCGTCACGAGGCGAAGGTCACGGACAAGCGCGACTGCGAACGTGGAGGTACGGCCATCAGCGGAGGCGGGTGCAGCGGACGACGCGGTTCCGGGTCCTTCAAACTCCGGTGAGCTAAATATTCCTTTACACGTTTCAACTTGTAGTTCCTCGTCTTCTAGCAGCGTATCATCCGGCTCTCCGCGGCGCCCGCGTAAATTAGCTAGGCTCATCGCGCGGCGAATGGCCAAGGAGGCGCACAAGGTGGCCGCTCCTGCGCAGGTGGTCCCCTCCGACCCTCCCCGTTACGGCGAGATGGTACATTGCGCCAACACGGCAGTGACAAGAGGGATTCGTAAGCGCATGCGTGAAAAAATACGTAAGGGGAAGTATGTAGACATATTCACCCTTACAGAGGAAATGCGGCAGGGTTTTGACGCGGCCAAGAAACCGGGTGGTATTGGGGAAAATGCGTTTCGCAATTTTCACCAGTGGCTGCGTGGGTTTTTGGTGTTCATGGCTTGCTACACGGAATCGCGTCCCGCGGAGTATGCCAACTTGGTGAAATATTTGTTTTTAGTACACGATATGTACTTAAAATCCAAGGGTTCCGCGTGGCGGGATTACGACGAGAAGTTTCGTCGCAATCAGGATGGCAACCCCATCCTGCCCGCGGGTTTTAAGGATGTTGAGGTGTGGTTGGAGGTCACGCAGCAGGTCAAACCCACCCCGGACGTCACGGCCAAGAAGCCCGGGGCGGCCGGGGCGGTGGCTTCTCGATTGACGGGAAAAGGCAAGTGCTTTGCCTACAACGACGGCAAATGCGGCAAAGGAACGGGCTGTCGTTTTCGCCACTCATGCAGGTTGTGCGGAGCCAGTCACCCGGCCAAGGAATGCACCGCGGCAACAGGCGGTAAGCCTGCCGCTTCCACCGAGGCCGGTGGAATTGGCAAGTAAGGCCTTCTCCCCGATTATAGTTCCCGAGTTGCAGCGCTGGCTTACCTTGTACCCCGATGAGTCGGCGGCATCGTTTCTCTTGCAGGGCTTTCAGCACGGTTTTCGTTTGCCAATCCCGGATTCGGTGTATGTGGTTGCACGCCAGAATTTGAGATCGGCTCGGGAATTCCCGCAGGAAGTCCGGCGGAAGGTTGACGGGGAGATGGGGCTGGGGCGCATGGCTGGGCCCTACGCCCTTTCCCCGTTGCCCTCCTTGTGCATTTCCCCAGTAGGGGTAGTGCCCAAGAAGGCCATAGGTAAGTTTCGTTTGATACAGCACTTGTCGCACCCGCCGGGGCTGTCGGTCAACGACGCTATCCCGGAAGCCCAATGCAGAGTTCGATATCAGTCGTTTGACGACGCGCTGCGATTAGTGCGGGATTGTGGTCCGGGGAGTCTGTTGGCAAAATTGGACGTGGAGTCGGCCTTTCGGCTACTCCCGCTACACCCAGATTCCCTGCGGTTTCTGGGTTTCAAAATAGGGGGCGAATTCTACGTCGATCGGTGTCTCCCCATGGGTTGCTCTGTCTCCTGCGCCTACTTTGAGTGCTTTAGCACGTTTTTGCACTGGTGCGTCCAGACCGCCTCCGGGCAGATGGGGGTGGCTCACTACCTGGATGACTTTCTTTTTGTAGGCCCCGGAGACAGTTCGGTCTGTGGGGACATTCTCTCGGTGGCCAGGTCGTTATTCTGCGCTTTAGGGGTACCGGTTGCGCAGGATAAGTGCGAGGGTCCTTGCACTTGTCTTAGCTATTTAGGTATCGAGATTGACACGGTAGGGGGGTGCTGTCGCTTGCCCGAGGATAAGGTGCGGAAACTATTGGGTTTGATTACAGACTGTTTAGGAAAACGCAGGGTTCGGCTTAAACAGGTGCAGTCCTTGCTTGGTTCTCTCAATTTTGCGTGTCGGATTATCCCCATGGGTAGGATTTTCTGTCGCAAACTTGAGCGGGCCACCGCGGGGACGGTTCGACAGAATCACTCCGTGTACCTTTCCCGCGAGATCAAGGATGATTTGCGGATTTGGGTCTCGTTCCTGGTGTCCTTCAACAGGGAAGTGTTGTGGCCCGCTCCTTGTTGTTCCAGTAAGCAGCTGCAGTTGTTCACGGATGCTTCAGGCAGTCGAGGTTTCGGCGCGTTCTTCGCTGGCTCATGGTGCGCTGCGGCCTGGCCGGCATCTTGGGTAACGCGTGGGTTTACCAAGAACCTGCTTCTGCTGGAATTGTTCCCGATCTTAGTGGCGCTTGAGTTATGGGCCGGACGGTTCGCAAATAGGGACATTTTGTTTCTTTGCGACAACTTAGGGGTAGTGCATGCGATTAATAACCAGCGTTCCTCATCTCCGCAGGCGCTGCGATTGCTAAGGCATTTAGTGTTGGTTTGTTTGCAGCACAATATTAATTTTAGGGCTCGCCACGTACCTGGAGTTGACAATGGAATTGCGGATGCATTGTCCCGGTTCCAGTTTGACAAATTCAGGACGTTGGTTCCGGGAGCGGAGGCAGAGGGGTTACAGTGCCCACCTTCTGTCTGGCAGATGGTCGAAGCGGTTTAACGGCGTTGGCCAGGTGTGCACTGGCTCCCTCTACGCTACGAGCGTATGATGCTGCATGGCGGGATTGGTCAGCCTTTCAGAGTAGGTACGGGGTAGCAGGTGAGTCCTCGGCCGACGCCCTGTTGACCTTTGTTTGGGAGCATTACCAAAACGGTAGGTCAAAAGCGGCCATGGCTACTGCCCTTGCGGGCATCGCCTTTCACTCGCGACTCCACGGGACAACGGACCCCACGGGGTCGTTTGTCCTTTCCAGAGCGCTGAAAGGTTGGGCTAGGTTGCACCCGGCGCCTGCGGATTCACGTAGGCCTATAACGTTGCAGCTGCTAGCGGAATTGCTGCGTGTGCTACCTCGGATTGCGTCCTCGGAATTTGAGGTGGCATTGTTTAGTAGCGCGTATGCCCTGGCCTTTTTCGGGGCTTTTCGGGTGAGCGAGCTAGTGGCGAGCAGCAAGGCGTCCCGGGAATCGGGTCTGCTCTACGAGAATGTGCGCCTGCAGGAGGGCCTGTTGCTCTGTAGGATTGTGCGGTCCAAGACAGATCAAACAGGTCGGGGTCGCTGGTTGTCCTTGGAGGCTCAGGGAGGTATGGGCGTTTGCCCGCTGCGGTTGACGCAAGAGTATGTGCGGTTAAGACCTCCGGGGGGCAACCAGTTGCTGGTGCACGCGCAGTTGGACCCTCTGACAAAGTTTCAGTTCTCATCGGTGTTCAAGAAATGTTTGACGGCGTTGGGCTTGCAGGAGGCGGACTTCGGTACTCATTCCTTTCGGATTGGGGCGGCTACCCATGCGGCGGCCGCTGGTTCATCACCAGCGGCTATTCGGGAGTTGGGTCGCTGGAAGTCGGCCTCCTATAAGTCCTATGTCCGTATAGATAAGTTATAAGTGCGCCTGTTGCGCTAACCCAAAAACGTGTTTACTCGTCGGTTTTTGAACGCTTACCGTTCAGGAATCGAGGGTGTGAAGCGAATTTTTAAAATTTTTCCTCCGAGGGGGCCTAATTTCAATTGGCTGTTCTACCAAGGTCCAAGGGAGGTTTTTTGAGTTTTCTCCTTCACTTGGGTTTTATTGGTTACGTTGTGTTTAAGTTACAGATTATGTGCATAATCTGACATTAGGATATTTTCTTTTACAGCTGTCAGCAATTTTGGAGACCACATATGGATGGTTGGTCATTCATATGTTTTTTGGGCGGAGAAACATCCCATGGCATCTAGGGCGACTGAGATTTTTGGGTCCCGGCAATTTAGATGGTTAGGTGTTAGGGGCATGTTATGGGGTGATTTGTTGCGCGTCCTTTTTTCTAGGGAGCGCCGCTGGGGTCGCCCCAGTTGTATTATCATTCATCTGGGTGGTAATGATCTGGGCCGAGTTAAAGGCATAGACTTGATTTTGTCTATAAAGGCGGATGTGGTGGCGATACGTTGTCACTGGCCTGGGGTATGCATTGTCTGGTCGGAAATGGTGCCCCGTTTCCATTGGCGTGGTGCGGTGCGTTTCTCGGCGCTGGAGAAAGCACGCAAAAAGGTGAACTCGACGGTGTCTCTGTTTGTCAAGGCCATAGGCGGAGTGGCAATTAAGCATCCTCTGCTGGTGCTGCGGAACAGGCAGTTCTATAGAGACGATGGGGTTCACCTTTCTCCGGAAGGAGTGCAGTTTTTTCTGGAAGATATTTTCGGTCTCTTTCGTTAGAGCTAGTTAGTTTCTGGTTGGTTAGGGTTCTGTTTGCGGATGGCGGTGGCGGTTTGGAAAACCTTGGTGGCGGGAAATCGCTGCCAACCAGCTGTCACACAGGCATAAGTGGTCATTGTGGGGCTCCCTCTTTAAATGGACGGCAGATGTGTCCTTTTCTTGCGGTTGGACATTTAGACGTTCCCCTGCGGGAACCGAACGTTTGCCAGAGAAAGAGGGGTAAGGCCAGCACAATGCGGGTTATGCGGGAAGGAGGCGGGGTATGTGTACTCCCCTCCTTGGTTTGGTGGTTTGTCATCTAGGTGACGGGTGCTGGTGTTTGGCAGCGGTTTTCTGTTTGCCATCCTCCAAACTAAAGTTAATATATATTCAATTCAATTCTAATTCGGCCTCAATTATTAGTTTAAAGAGTTTGTCAGCGATTAATAAACATCGTCTGACCTTTAACTCCAGCTACTGTGTCCGTGTCTTTATTTCAGTGTGTGGTGTGGTTTTATTTAGTGATAAGCTAGCTTAAGTAAAAGGTTTATGTAATCACAATAAAGTTATGAGCGGCTTAGATAAGCTGAAGGCTGCATAAGCCTGAGGCCATATAAGCGATCAACTTTTTGTGATTGGTTGTTAAATGACTAAGCAGTTGCTAGGCAGATCAGTTTTCCCGGTTGGTTTTTTCCTATTGGTTTAAGGGGTTGTGCATCAGGATGAAGAGGAGGGTCTTAGGTTAGTATATAGGGGGTGGCCATCTTGCTAGACTCCCTCTTGCCTTTCAGTTTATGCCCGCCCGCCCTCCCAGAATGCGTCTACGTTTTTTGTTCTTACTGTGGGCTATTGAAAGCCAGATTGGCGGGAAATCGCTGCCAACCAGCTGTCACACAGGCATAAGTGGTCATTGTGGGGCTCCCTCTTTAAATGGACGGCAGGTGTGTCCTTTTCTTGCGGTTGGACATTTAGACGTTCCCCTGCGGGAACCGAACGTTTGCCAGAGAAAGAGGGGTAAGGCCAGCACAATGCGGGTTATGCGGGAAGGAGGCGGGGTATGTGTACTCCCCTCCTTGGTTTGGTGGTTTGTCATCTAGGTGACGGGTGCTGGTGTTTGGCAGCGGTTTTCTGTTTGCCATCCTCCAAACTAAAGTTAATATATATTCAATTCAATTCTAATTCGGCCTCAATTATTAGTTTAAAGAGTTGGTCAGCGATTAATAAACATCGTCTGACCTTTAACTCCAGCTACTGTGTCCGCGTCTTTATTTCAGTGTGTGGTGTGGTTTTATTTAGTGATAAGCTAGCTTAAGTAAAAGGTTTATGTAATCACAATAAAGTTATGAGCGGCTTATAGAGTAAGACCATTTTCCTTACTGTGTAAGCTGCAAACTAGGTGTCCTGTTAGTTGCTTTTCATTTTACCTTTTTATGCCTTACTGCCATGCTTTACTTATTGCACAGTGTAATCTATGTAGTGGACCCAAAATGGCTGCCTCACATGGTACTCTCTTGTGTAGAATAAACAATGCATAGTTCTAAACTCTCCTAATATATTTGTCTCCCTAATATGTGTCATTTATTCACCTTTTGAGAGAATTTATTTATTAAGACAACTTCAAGCAAAATATATTTAAAAAATAAATGTCTATTTTTATTTTAAGCAAAATGTAGCCTATTTTTGATCTACTACTTCTTCTTCTTCTTCTTCTTCTTTGTCTTTGTCTTCTTCTTTAAAAACACCAGACCGTCTTTAAGAAAAAAGTTTATTAGTCAGGGTCTTCACCTGGGGGCGGCGGCCTTTAAGCTCTTTTGCATGGCTGCCGCCTTCCCAGGGCTTCCAGCTTCTTCACCTGGTGGGCGGCGGCTGTTAAGCTCTTTTGCATAGCACTTGGAGAACCACAATTGCCAGCATGTCCGGACATAAAGGGCCCGCTGGCACCTGTAAAGAAAATATTAAAATAAAAACACCACACCGTCTTTAAAAAAAAGTTTATTAGTCAGGGTCTTCACCTGGGGACGGAAGCATTTATGCACTTTTGCATGGCCACCGCCTCTCCAGGGCTTCCGCCGTCTTCACATGGGGGGCCGCCACCTCCCCAGGGCTTCCGTCGTCTTTCTCCGGCGTCTTCACCTGGGAGGCAGCGGCCTTTAAGCTCTTTTGCATGGCTGCCGCCTTCCCAGGGCTTCCAGCGTCTTCACCTGGTGGACGGTGGCTGTTAAGCTTTTTTGCATAGCACTTGGAGAACCACAAGTGCCAGCATGTCCGGACATAAAGGGCCCGCTGGCACCTGTAGTCCACCTGTAAAGAAAATATTAAAATAAAAACACCACACCGTCTTTAAAAAAAAGTTTATTATTCAGGGTCTTCACCTGGGGGCGGCGGCCTTTAAGCTTTTTTGCATGGCTGCCGCCTTCCCAGGGCTTCCAGCGTCTTCACCTGGTGGGCGGCGGCCGTTAAGCTATTTTGCATAGCACTTGGAGAACCACAAGTGCCAGCATGTCCGGACATAAAGGGCCCGCTGGCACCTGTAGTCCACCTGTAAAAAAAATATTAAAATAAAAACACCACACCGTCTTTAAAAAAAAGTTTATTATTCAGGGTCTTCACCTGGGGCGGCGGCCTTTAAGCTCGTTTGCATGGCTGCCGCCCATCCAGGACTTCCAGAGTCTTCTTTCATCAAGAGCTCTTCCGCCGTCGGACTGACGCTGATGCCTCGCGTTGACTTATATAAGTCAGCCGGAGGGGGCGGGGTGATGACGCAGCGAGCCGTGATTGGCTCGTGGTTGCCATCTTGAATTTAAAAAATTACGCTGAGGTGCCATTTTTGAAATTGGTACCGCTCCGCTGCCAAACTCTGCAGAATGGCAGTGCCACTAATACTCGCACTGCCACCGATGCTCGCACCTCCGCGCACCCACGCACCCATACAGTGATGGCAGCGGATCCAGTGACGGATCCTCTGGCCAATCACTGTGGCCTCACTGACAGGGGCGTGCTTTCATGGGTTGAAAGCACGTCCCTGTATGAAAGCAGCACCTCTAATGGTGCCGCTTTCCCATGCATTTCCAATGGACTTTTAATACCCATGGCTAGGCCCCGCCCACCCCCGCCCCCCGCTCCCACACCCTTCCCCATTCACAATGGGAGGCACCACGATCGGTGCCTCCCAAACACATTTAAACAGGGATAATGATTAGATTGATATAAAGGAGATACTTATGACACAGAATACAGTATGTGTCATAAGTATCTTCTTTATATTATTTTAATCATTAATGACAGGGGAGGCACTGCCTCCCCTGCCTTCCCTGACTGCACGTCCCTGGTTTGCCCAGACCACCCGCCCACCAACTAACCTTGCCTAAGCCAGTCTTCCCATCTGTCACCTCAAATCTGATATTTTGACCTATTTACCCGGCAGGAGAAAAACGCACCTATACGTCAATGGTGAGAGAGTGAAAAAAGAGAGCAAGAAATGAGTGGGGCATGGAGAGCCCACCGGGGGAATGCAGAGATAAAGGCCCATGCTTAGGGGTTTGGCCTGCTGCCACAGAGGCTTGGCTAACATGGTATAGGGCCCATGATAAATATATATAGTAAATACTGCTAGTGCATGCATGATAATGTACCAGATTAATAACTGCAATGCACTGTAGATAATATGTATAATGTACAATTCAAGTGAACAGACAGGACCTGATCCATAGACGAGGAGGTGGGCCCCCAGGCAGTAGGGCCCACCAGTGTTTTCCCCTGTACCCCTATGGGCCAGTCCAACCCTGAGTGGGAGTGAGGGGGGGAGGGGGACAGTCATAACTACCAGAACATTAATTTCTGACACTAGCAGGGATTACAACTGTACAAATGTAGCCATTCTCGTTGTGGCTGCATCTTAATGCGTTTGCGCCTTGTTAGGTGCGACCGCACCGCGTACGTCTGGACGTGTGTGTGCCCCATTCACATGGATGGGAGCGGAAAATGCTGCAGCTCGGCATGGCTAGGCACATGATCAGCATGGCTACATCTGTATATAGTATTGGATAAAAACAAAAGTAATGATTAAAGCACAATTTAATTCTCTTACATCTCTACATATTAATAAAAATGGATCAGCGTGCAACACTGGCACACTGGGATTTAGGCAGGCAGAGAGAGAGAGAGAGAGTAAAGGATTTAATTTGCAACATTATAGGCTCACCAAACAACTCCAAGGAGATGTCATAGGTGCATTAGGAACATTACAGGCCTATCTAGACAGCGCCCTTCATATATCTCCAATGGCCCATTTGCAGCCGCTTGTGGATGTTAAGTAATGGCACTGTCCCAGTAGGTGTGAGATTTTGTTTTTATCCAATACTATGCTATCCCCAAGGTCATAAGTCATATATTGTAATAGTCATTCTAAACGTCTGCCGACGATTCAAACTAAGCTGCTCTTATCTTTGTCCAGTCACTAACCTTCTACCAGTGTGCTATGCCGTGCCAGGCCTCTGAAAGCATATGCAAGAGACAGCAACAGCATAGCCCTGACATAGGCAGTTTCCATTATGACATCACAGCATGACCTCACACACCCCACCAGACCGGCTAAGACTGGTTATTTCTGGTTTGAGGCCCTTGTCTTTTACATGACTGACCTAAGGGAAATGTGATTTCACTTATTATTTAAAACTATTACATGAGAAAAAATTTATTACTGCCATTTGCCGGCAGATTTGCTCACTTAGTGGCATCTAATATTGTGATGTATATTTTATATTTTACAAATAGAGCCTAATTCAGGTTGGATCCCAATCGCAATAAGCGATCCAAAGGCAAAAATTGCTAAGAGGATGCGGGATCCTGCGCAGGGCCCATCCTGCGCATGCGCCTGCATTTTCTACGGTGCCCCGCAGAAAATGCGATTGCTTCTGCCTGTCTATGAGGCATAGATGGTCACGGGACGAGGGTGGGGGTTGGGGCGGCAACGCTCCATTTCCAAGGCGGAGACGGAGCATTACGGGGCGAGGCTTCAAAACAGGGGCGGCAACGGAGAAACAGAGGGTATAGTCGGGGCAACTGCATGACACCACACGCAGCCGATGCTATCACGAAATGGCTGCAGGTGCCTAACATGCGGGGTGGACTAGCTCTGTGCTGGGCGTCCCCCCGCATGTCAGAGAATCTGATCGTAAAGGTGCTAAATTTAGCACATCTAGGATCAGGTCTGAATCACCCCCATGGAACAAAAAAAAGGGACAAATTATGTGATTTTAGTTTTGTTTGTCAATTTTTAAAATTTCAGAGAGTTTTTTGGGGGGGAAATCATCAGTTAAGTGGTTAAAATAAAAAAGTAGAATTTTCCTAGTTGGCTATGAGGCAGGGCCAGCTCTACCATTAGACAGCTTTAGGCAGCTGCCTAGGGCGCGGGGATCTGAGGGGGCATCACTGATACCCCTTTTACACCTACGAGCACGGGTCGCAGCCGGGAGCCTGACACAGGAGCTGCCCCCTGCTGCGACCCGTGCTCGGTCCCTTTCCCATTAGCAGTCACAACCCGGCATATGCCGGGTTGGTGACGCTTCTAGCTACACGGCAGGGGCGGCGCAGGGAGATCACATGATCTCCCAGCGCCGCCCATCCATACAGTGTAAACGGGAGCCGTGTCGCATCGACACGGCTCCCGTTTACACTACACCCTACCCGGATCATTCCCGTGTCCTACCCAGGTAAATAGCCGGGTAGGATTCACGGGTCACTTGATCCGGGTTTACCCTTTTCCACTTGCCAAAAACACGGGTAAATGCGCGCCCCCGTGCATTTACCCGTGTTTTTTGAGCTAGTGGAAAAGGGGTATGAGTCTGCCCAGCATAAAATGAAGGATGTCTCCGAAAAAAAACATCCTTGTTATACTTAATGCAGTGGTGGCTATGGAACTTATATGTCACACTTTCATCTGTAGGGCTGGGAACTGGATATTGGTGGTGGTTGGTGGAAGTAGGCTGAAGTTTAGCATAGGGTGCAGAGAAACCTTGCACCGGAACTGCTTAGGGGTCTGTTCATTTGCCAAAAATGGAGGGATATGGGGCTCAGCTTTTATATTTAGTTAAACCCAGTGCCTCTGGGCATGGCACAGTGTAATATCATGTGGCACAGCAGCAGTCAGTACAAGGTGAAGTCCGTCTGTGATAGGCCCAATCAGCGGCTGCTGCCCCTGTTGATGTGGTGCCGACCAAAGTATGCAGTGTGGGGAGCTGCCCGGAAAATGCGGTCGCACTGTAGGATGCAAACTTCTCTACCTGATTGACAGGCAGAGCCGTTCATAGGGCGGCCACATGACGTCACATGCGGCCGCTGTAAAGGAAAATATGGCCGCGCTGCACCTGCCTGTGCAGCCAGCACAGGCAGGAGGCTACCTTTATTTTGCCAGGTCTGCAATGCAATCGCAGTAGAATTATGATTGCATCGCTGGCGGCAATTAGCATGCTGATCGAGGAGCGCTGTGTCTGGCTGCAGATGTAGGAGGCCGGAGAGGGACAGCACTTAAATGTAGATACAGTAAGTACGCGACAAAATATGTTTTATTTCATGTAAATAGAGTATTTAAAAACTTTTGTTGTCATATTACTTAGCACACAGTTACTGCGGAGGGACTTTCCGAACTTCCTGTTTAAAGAAAAAATGGAAAATCACCCATCCATCCTATTTCGCATCTACTTTTGATAATGAATTTCTGGGATATTACAGTGGAGCAAAGAAAGCAATGTACTGAGGGGTGTGTAATGCTCTGCCTACAGGGCGTGTTTAGCTCCACCCATGGGGCGTATGCAGGCTTGGACTGGCCCACAGGGGTACAGGGAAAACCACCGTTGGGCCCCACTGCCTGGGGGCCCACATCCTGCTCTAAGCATCAGGTTCCAGACTGTGCACTTGAATTATACATTATACATATGTTACCTTATACTGGACTATGGTGTATTTTCTACAGTGCATTGCTGTTATTAATCTGTTATTAATCTGGTACATTATCATGCATGCAGCAGCTGAATTTACTGCATATATTTATGAAGGGGCCCAGACGTTGCACTCTCTAATGGTTAGTCAAACCAATGTGGCGGCTGGCCACACCCCCTCTGCAGACTGGCCACACCCCTAAACATGGGCCCCTACCACTGCATTCCCCCGGTGGACCCCACATGCCTCAGTCCGACACTGGGCGTATGTATTTATCCTTATACATGTAATAGACATGACACATTCAGTGTATGACACACGTGTTGTGAAATGTATTTAAAGTATAAATACTTGGCTGGTTGTGTAACACCTGACAGATTCCCGGGTATTTAGTGAGCAGCCAGGACACACCTTGTGTAACATGTTACCTGGCATGGAGAAGTGGGAGCCAAGAGTCCTTGTCTGTCAGGCTGAAGTCTATTGGGTCTGTCCCCAGCTGTCTTGGCTGGCAATTAGCCCGATAATAATTATACTGCTGGCAGGCTTGGACTGGCCCACAGGGGTACAGGGGAAACCACCAGTGGGCCCCACTGCCTAGGAGGCCCCACCTCCTGCTCTAAGGATCAGGTTCCAGACTGTGCACTTGAATTATACATTATATATATGTTACCTTATACTAGTGATGTGCACCGGACATTTTTCGGGTTTTGTGTTCTGGTTTTGGATTCGGTTCCGCGGCCGTGTTTTGGATTCGGACGCGTTTTGGCAAAACCTCCCTGAAATTTTTTTGTCGGATTCGGGTGTGTTTTGGATTCGGGTTTTTTTTACAAAAAACCCTCAAAAACAGCTTAAATCATATAATTTGGGGGTAATTTTGATCCCATAGTAAATATTAACCTCAATAACCATAATTTACACTCATTTTCAGTCTATTCTGAACACCTCACACCTCACAATATTATTTTTAGTCCTAAAATTTGCACCGAGGTCACTGGATGGCTAAGCTAAGCGACACAAGTGGCCGACACAAACACCTGGCCCATCTAGGAGTGGCACTGCAGTGTCAGACAGGATGGCACTTAAAAAAAATTGTCCCCAAACAGCACATGATGCAAAGAAAAAAAGAGGCGCACCAAGGTCGCTGTGTGACAAAGCTAAGCGACACAAGTGGCCGACACAAACACCTGGCCCATCTAGGAGTGACACTGCAGTGTCAGGCAGGATGGCACTTCAAAAAAATAGTCCCCAAACAGCACATGATGCAAAGAAAAAAAGAGGCGCACCAAGGTCGCTGTGTGACTAAGCTAAGCGACCCAAGTGGCCGACACAAACACCTGGCCCATCTAGGAGTGGCACTGCAGTGTCAGACAGGATGGCACTTCAAAAAAATTGTCCCCAAACAGCACATGATGCAAAGAAAAAAAGAGGCGCAATGAGGTAGCTGTGTGACTAAGCTAAGCGACCCAAGTGGCCGACACAAGCACCTGACCCATCTAGGAGTGGCACTGCAGTGTCAGACAGGATGGCAAATTAAAAAAATTGTCCCCAAACAGCACATGATGCAAAGAAAAAAAGAGGCGCAATGAGGTAGCTGTGTGACTAAGCTAAGCGACCCAAGTGGCCGACACAAACACCTGGCCCATCTAGGAGTGGCATTGCAGTGTCAGACAGGATGGCACTTCAAAAAAATAGTCCCCAAACAGCACATGATGCAAAGAAAAAAAGAGGCGCACCAAGGTCGCTGTGTGACTAAGCTAAGCGAGCCAAGTGGCCGACACAAACACCTGGCCCATCTAGGAGTGGCACTGCAGTGTCAGACAGGATGGCAGATTAAAAAAATTGTCCCCAAACAGCACATGATGCAAAGAAAAAAAGAGGCGCAATGAGGTAGCTGTGTGACTAAGCTAAGCGACCCAAGTGGCCGACACAAACACCTGGCCCATCTAGGAGTGGCATTGCAGTGTCAGACAGGATGGCACTTCAAAAAAATAGTCCCCAAACAGCACATGATGCAAAGAAAAAAAGTGGCGCACCAAGGTCGCTGTGTGACTAAGCTAAGCGAGCCAAGTGGCCGACACAAACACCTGGCCCATCTAGGAGTGGCACTGCAGTGTCAGACAGGATGGCAGATTAAAAAAATTGTCCCCAAACAGCACATGATGCAAAGAAAAATGAAAGAAAAAAGAGGTGCAAGATGGAATTGTCCTTGGGCCCTCCCACCCACCCTTACGTTGTATAAACAGGACATGCACACTTTAACGAACCCATCATTTCAGCAACACGGTCTGCCACACGACTGTGACTGAAATGACTGGTTGGTTTGGGCCCCCACCAAAAAATGAAGCAATCAATCTCTCCTTGCACAAACTGGCTCTACAGAGGCAAGATGTCCACCTCATCATCATCCTCCGATTCCTCACCCCTTTCACTGTGTACATCCTCCTCCTCACAGATTATTAATTCGTCCCCACTGGAATCCACCATCTCAGGTCCCTGTGTACTTTCTGGAGGCAATTGCTGCTGGTGAATATCTCCACGGAGGAATTGATTATAATTCATTTTGATGAGCATCATCTTCTCCACATTTTCTGGAAGTAACCTCATACGCTGATTGCTGACAAGGTGAGCGGCTGCACTAAACACTCTTTCAGAGTACACACTGGAGGGAGGGCAACTTAGGTAGAATAAAGCCAGTTTGTGAAAGGGCCTCCAAATTGCCTCTTTTTCCTGCCAGTATACGTACGGACTGTCTGACGTGCCTACTTGGATGCGGTCACTCATATAATCCTCCACCATTCTTTCAATGGTGAGAGAATCATATGCAGTGACAGTAGACGACATGTCAGTAATCGTTGGCAGGTCCTTCAGTCCGGACCAGATGTCAGCACTCACTCCAGACTGCCCTGTATCACCGCCAGCGGGTGGGCTCGGAATTCTTAGCCTTTTCCTCGCACCCCCAGTTGCGGGAGAATGTGAAGGAGGAGATGTTGACGGGTCACGTCCCGCTTGACTTGACAATTTTCTCACCAGCAGGTCTTTGAACCTCTGCAGACTTGTGTCTGCCGGAAAGAGAGATACAACGTAGGTTTTAAATCTAGGATCGAGCACGGTGGCCAAAATGTAGTGCTCTGATTTCAACAGATTGACCACCCGTGAATCCTGGTTAAGCGAATTAAGGGCTCCATCCACAAGTCCCACATGCCTAGCGGAATCGCTCTGTTTTAGCTCCTCCTTCAATGTCTCCAGCTTCTTCTGCAAAAGCCTGATGAGGGGAATGACCTGACTCAGGCTGGCAGTGTCTGAACTGACTTCACGTGTGGCAAGTTCAAAGGGTTGCAGAACCTTGCGTTGCGTTGCGTTGTGCGTTGCGTTGCGTTGCGTTGAAATCATTCTCCACTGTGCTTGAGTCAGGTGCATTCCCCCTCCTTTGCCTATATCGTGGGCAGATGTATAGGCTTGAATGGCCTTTTGCTGCTCCTCCATCCTCTGAAGCATATAGAGGGTTGAATTCCACCTCGTTACCACCTCTTGCTTCAGATGATGGCAGGTTCAGGAATGTTTGGTGGTGCTCCAGTCTTCGGCACGCGGTGGCTGAATGCCGAAAGTGGCCCGCAATTCTTCGGGCCACCGACAGCATCTCTTGCATGCCCCTGTCGTTTTTTAAATAATTCTGCACCACCAAATTCAATGTATGTGCAAAACATGGGACGTGCTGGAATTTGCCCAGATGTAATGCACGCACAATATTGCTGGCGTTGTCTGATGTCACAAATCCCCAGGAGAGTCCAATTGGGGTAAGCCATTCTGCGATGATGTTCCTCAGTTTCCGTAAGAGGTTGTCAGTTGTGTGCCTCTTCTGAAAAGCGGTGATACAAAGCGTAGCCTGCCTAGGAACGAGTTGGCGTTTGCGAGATGCTGCTACTGGTGCCGCCGCTGCTGTTCTTGCTGCGGGAGGCAATACATCTACTCAGTGGGCTGTCACAGTCATATAGTCCTGAGTCTGCCCTGCTCCACTTGTCCACATGTCCGTGGTTAAGTGGACATTGGGTACAACTGCATTTTTTAGGACACTGGTGACTCTTTTTCTGGGGTCTGTGTACATTTTCGGTATCGCCTGCCTAGAGAAATGGAACCTAGATGGTATTTGGTACCGGGGACACAGTACCTCAATCAAGTCTCTAGTTGCCTCTGAATTAACGGTGGATACCGGAACCACGTTTCTCACTGACTGCCAAGGCCTGAGTTATCCGCTTTGCAGCAGGATGACTGCTGTGATATTTCATCTTCCTCGCAAAGTACTGTTGGACAGTCAATTGCTTACTGGAAGTAGTACAAGTGGTCTTCCGACTTCCCCTCTGGGATGACGATCGACTCCCAGCAGCAACAACAGCAGCGCAAGCAGCAGTAGGCGTTACACTCAAGGATGCATCAGAGGAATCCCAGGCAGGAGAGGACTCGTCAGACTTGCCAGTGACATGGCCTGCAGGACTATTGGCTTTCCTGTGTAAGTAGGAAATTGACACTAAGGGAGTTGGTGGTGTGGTTTGCAGGAGTTTGGTTACAAGAGGGAGGGATTTAGTTGTCAGTGGACTCCTTCAGCTGTCACCCAAAGTTTTTGAACTTGTCACTGACTTCTGATGAATGCGGTCGAGGTGACATACAAGGGAGGATGTTCCTAGGTGGTTAACGTCCAAATGGGCATGCAAATGGTGGAAGGCGCAAGCTCTTCCCGTCCAGTGTTGGGAAGGTCAGGCATCGCAACCGACACAATTGGACTCTCCTTGGGGATTTGTGATTTAGAAGAACGCACAGTTCTTTGCTGTGCTTTTGCCAGCTTAAGTCTTTTAATTTTTCTAGCGAGAGGATGAGTGCTTCGATCCTCATGTGAATGTGAACCACTAGCCATGGACATTTTACTGAACTTTTGTTTTTTGGATTTTACATGCTCTCTACTATGACATTGGGCATCGGCCTTGGCAGACGACGTTGATGGCATTTCATCGTCTCGGCCATGACTAGTGGCAGCAGCTTCAGCACGAGGTGGAAGTGGATCTTGATCTTTCCCTATTTTAACCTCCACATTTTTGTTCTCCATTTCTTAATGTGTGGAATTATATGCCAGTATCAATAGCAATGGCCTACTACTATATATACTGCGCACAACTGAAATGCACCACAGGTATGGATGGATAGTATACTTGACGACATAGAGGTAGGTACAGCAGTGGCCTACTGTACCGTACTGCTATATATTATATACTGGTGGTCAGCAAACTGTGCAAAACTGAAATGCACCACAGGTATGGATGGATAGTATACTTGACGACACAGAGGTAGGTACAGCAGTGGCCTACTGTACCGTACTGCTATATATTATATACTGGTGGTCAGCAAACTGTGCAAAACTGAAATGCACCACAGGTATGGATGGATAGTATACTTGACAACACAGAGGTAGGTACAGCAGTGGCCTACTGTACCGTACTGCTATATATTATATACTGGTGGTCAGCAAACTGTGCAAAACTGAAATGCACCACAGGTATGGATGGATAGTATACTTGACGACACAGAGGTAGGTACAGCAGTGGCCTACTGTACCGTAATGCTATATATTATAAACTGGTGGTCAGCAAACTGCAAAACTGAAATGCACCACAGGTATGGATGGATAGTATACTTGACGACACAGAGGTAGGTACAGCAGTGGCCTACTGTACCGTAATGCTATATATTATATACTGGTGGTCAGCAAACTGTGCAAAAATGAAATGCACCACAGGTATGGATGGATAGTATACTTGACAACACAGACGTAGGTACAGCAGTAGCCTACTGTACCGTAATGCTATATATTATATACTGGTGGTCAGCAAACTGTGCAAAAATGAAATGCACCACAGGTATGGATGGATAGTATACTTGACGACACAGAGGTAGGTACAGCAGTGGCCTATTGTACCGTAATGCTATATATTATATACTGGTGGTCAGTAAACTGTGCAAAAATGAAATACACCACAGGTATGGATGGATAGTATACTTGACGACACAGAGGTAGGTACAGCAGTGGCCTACTGTACCGTAATGCTATATATTATATACTGGTGGTCAGCAAACTGTGCAAAACTGAAATGCACCACAGGTATGGATGGATAGTATACTTGACGACACAGAGGTAGGTACAGCAGTGGCCTACTGTACCGTAATGCTATATATTATATACTGGTGGTCAGCAAACTGTGCAAAACTGAAATGCACCACAGGTATGGATGGATAGTATACTTGACGACACAGAGGTAGGTACAGCAGTGGCCTTCTGTACCGTACTCCTATATATTATATACTGGTGGTCAGCAAAATTGTGCACTGTGCTCCTACTATATACTGTCTACAATGCAGCACAGATATGGAGTGTTTTTCAGGCAGACAACGTATACTGGTGGTCACTGGTCAGCAAAACTCTGCACTGTACTCCTCCTATATTAATATACAGCTGCTCCCCAGTCCCCACAATTAAGCAATAAGCACAAATATTTGCATCAACAATAAATGGAGAGGACGCCAGCCACGTCCTCTCCCTAACATTTCCAATGCACGAGTGAATATGGCGGCGACGCACGGCTGCTTATATAGAATCCGAATCTCGCGAGAATCCGACAGCGGGATGATGACGTTCGGGCGCGTTCGGGTTAACCGAGCCATACGGGAGAATCCGAGTATGCCTCGGACCCGTGTAAAAAGGGTGAAGTTCGGGGGGTTCGGTTTCCGAGAAACCGAACCCGCTCATCACTACCTTATACTGGACTATGGTGTATTTTCTACCGTGCATTGCTGGCTGTTATCAATCTGTTATTAATCTGATACATTATCATCAGGGGTGTATCTACCCATTGGCCAGGATGGCACTCACCAGGGGAGCCAGCCGAGCAGGGGCGCCACCCGACGGTGCCACCCTCGGCCAATGGGTGGAATCCCTTAAGCTGTAGTGTTTGTCAATACCTGCTGTGCCGAGCTGCCTGTGCATTGCCTGGGATTTAGCGTGGAGTATCACTTAGCGGGCAGGAGCTGGCGCCGGTGTCCGGCACCGCAATGCACTACAGGGAAGAAACTGAAAATAAACTGCAACTCCCAGCAACCCTTGCTGTCGGGAGCTCCCGGCGGCAAGGGCTGCTGGAAGCTGTAGGTTTTTTTTCAGTTTTTTCAAGTATTTTAATGCGGTGCCAGACACCAGCGCCGACTCCTGTCTGCAGAGCGATCCTCCGCCCTCCATCCCAGGCAGCTCGGCACAGCGGGTATTGCCAGACACTATGGCTAACTGCTGGGATGTTGTGGGGTGGGGACTAGGGTTATGTGCTGTGTGGGGAGACTATGTATGTGCTGGGAGTGGGGTGAGACTACTACTATGTGCTAAGCGCGAACTATAGCTATGTGCTGGGAGGGGGATGGGGACTATGGCAATGTGCTTGAGGAGGTGAGGGGCTATGTGCCGGGAGGGGGACTATGGCTATCTATGCTGGCAGGGAACTATTGTTATGTGATGGGAGGGGAATGGGGCATACTTGCCTACTTTTTGGCAGCTCTCTCCGGGAGAGAGCTGCCAGGACGGCTCAATGGAGGGGCTGGGCAGGAAAATGACGAGAGGAGTGGGCGGGGAGGAGGCGGAATGGGGCGGGGTGGAGGAGGGACAGAGTTGGAACGAGGGTGGGGTTACACCATTGAGCCACGCCCCCCGCTCGGTAATGCCGCTATAACCGGCATTTTATAGCAGGGGGCGTGACTATGATGACGCGATTCAACAAGAATCGCGTCATCTACTGTCCGGACCGCCCACTTTACTCTCAAAGTGGGCGGCCGGGCAGGGGGTAAGTTAAAAACCGGGAGACTTGTCTGCTCTTCCGTGGGGCCGGGAGGGTCACCCGATTTTCGGGAGCCTCCCGGCCATTCCGGGAGAGTAGGCAAGTATGGGATGGGGACTACTGTATGACTGTTTTGGGAGAGGTGGAGATTACGGCTATGTGCTGGGTGGACTACGGCTATTGCTTGGGGAGGTGAGGGCTATGGCTATTTACTAGTGATGAGCGGGTTCGGTTCCTCGGAATCCGAACCCCCCGAACTTCACCCATTTTACACGGGTCCGAGGCATACTCAGATATTCCAGTATTGCTCGGTTAACCCGGGCGCGCCCGAACGTCATCATCCCGCTGTCGGATTCTCGCGAGATTCGGATTCTATATAAGGAGCCGCGCGTCGCCGCCATTTTTCACTCGTGCATTGGAAATGATAGTGAGAGGACGTGGCTGGCGTCCTCTCACTTTGTTTCAGAACTTTCAGGGGGCTGCAAATATCTTTATTCTGGGGACCAGCAGTATTATAGGAGGAGTATAGTGCAGAGTTTTGCTGACCAGTGACCACCAGTATTATACGTTCTCTGCCTGAAAAACGCTCTATATCTGTGCTCAGTGTGCTGCATATATCTGTGCTCACACTGCTTTATTGTGGGGACTGGGGACCAGCAGTATTATATAGGAGGAGTACAGTGCAGAGTTTTGTTGACCAGTGACCACCAGTATTATACGTTCTCTGCCTGAAAAATGCTCCATATCTGTGCTCAGTGTGCTGCATATATCTGTGCTCACACTGATTTATTGTGGGGACTGGGGACCAGCAGTATTATATAGGAGGAGTACAGTGCAGAGTTTTGCTGACCAGTGACCACCAGTATTATACGTTCTCTGCCTGAAAAACGCTCCATATCTGTGCTCAGTGTGCTGCATATATCTGTGCTCACACTGCTTTATTGTGGGGACTGGGGACCAGCAGTATTATATAGGAGGAGTACAGTGCAGAGTTTTGCTGACCAGTGACCACCAGTATTATACGTTCTCTGCCTGAAAAATGCTCCATATCTGTGCTCAGTGTGCTGCATATATCTGTGCTCACACTGCTTTATTGTGGGGACTATGGACCAGCAGTATTATATAGGAGGAGTACAGTGCAGAGTTTTGCTGACCAGTGACCACCAGTATTATACGTTCTCTGCCTGAAAAACGCTCCATATCTGTGCTCAGTGTGCTGCATATATCTGTGCTCACACTGCTTTATTGTGGGGACTGGGGACCAGCAGTATTATATAGGAGGAGTACAGTGCAGAGTTTTGCTGACCAGTGACCACCAGTATTATACGTTCTCTGCCTGAAAAACGCTCCATATCTGTGCTCAGTGTGCTGCATATATCTGTGCTCACACTGCTTTATTGTGGGGACTGGGGACTAGCAGTATTATATAGGAGGAGTACAGTGCAGAGTTTTGCTGACCAGTGACCACCAGTATTATACGTTCTCTGCCTGAAAAACGCTCCATATCTGTGCTGCATTGTAGTATATAGGAGGAGTACAGTGCATAATTTTGCTGACCACCAGTATATAATATATAGCAGTACGGTACAGTAGGCCACTGCTCTACCTACCTCTGTGTCGTCAAGTATACTATCCATCCATACCTGTGGTGCATTTCAGTTGTGCGCAGTATATATAGTAGTAGGCCATTGCTATTGATACTGGCATATAATTCCACACATTAAAAAATGGAGAACAAAAATGTGGAGGGTAAAATAGGGAAAGATCAAGATCCACTTCCACCTCGTGCTGAAGCTGCTGCCACTAGTCATGGCCGAGACGATGAAATGCCATCAACGTCGTCTGCCAAGGCCGATGCCCAATGTCATAGTAGAGAGCATGTAAAATCCAAAACACAAAAGTTCAGTAAAATGACCCAAAAATCAAAATTAAAAGCATCTGAGGAGAAGCGTAAACTTGCCAATATGCCATTTACGACACGAAGTGGCAAGGAACGGCTGAGGCCCTGGCCTATGTTCATGGCTAGTGGTTCAGCTTCACATGAGGATGGAAGCACTTATCCTCTCGCTAGAAAAATGAAAAGACTTAAGCTGGCAAAAGCACAGCAAAGAACTGTGCGTTCTTCTAAATCACAAATCCCCAAGGAGAGTCCAATTGTGTCGGCTGCGATGCCTGACCTTCCCAACACTGGACGGGAAGAGGTGGCGCCTTCCACCATTTGCATGCCCCCTGCAAGTGCTGGAAGGAGCACCTGCAGTCCAGTTCCTGATAGTCAAATTGAAGATGTCACTGTTGAAGTACACCAGGATGAGGATATGGGTGTTGCTGGGGCTGAGGAGGAAATTGACAAGGAGGATTCTGATGGTGAGGTGGTTTGTTTAAGTCAGGCACCCGGGGAGACACCTGTTGTCCGTGGGACGAATATGGCCAGTGACATGCCTGGTCAAATCACAAAAAAAATCACCTCTTCGGTGTGGAATTATTTCAATACAAATGCGGACAACTGGTGTCAAGCCGTGTGTTGCCTTTGTCAAGCTGTAATAAGTAGGGGTAAGGACGTTAACCACCTTGGAACATCCTCCCTTATACGTCACCTGAAGCGCATTCATCATAAGTCAGTGACAAGTTCAAAAACTTTGGATGCCAGCGGAAGCAGTCCACTGACACTAAATCCCTTCCTCTTGTAACCAAGCTCCTGCAAACCACACCACCAACTCCCTCAGTGTCAATTTCCTCCTTACACAGGAAAGCCAATAGTCCTGCAGGCCATGTTACTGTTAAGTCTAACGAGTCCTCTCCTGCCTGGGATTCCTCCGATGCATCCTTGAGTGTAACGCCTACTGCTGCTGGCGCTGCTGTTGTTGCTGCTGGGAGTCGATCGTCATCCCAGAGGGGAAGTCGGAAGACCACTTGTACTACTTCCAGTAAGCAATTGACTGTCCAACAGTCCTTTGCGAGGAAGATGAAATATCACAGCAGTCATCCTGCTGCAAAGCGGATAACTCAGGCCTTGGCAGCCTGGGCGGTGAGAAACGTGTTTCCGTTATCCACCGTTAATTCACAGGCAACTACAGACTTGATTGAGGTACTGTGTCCCCGGTACCAAATACCATCTAGGTTCCATTTCTCTAGGCAGGCGATACCGAAAATGTACACAGACCTCAGAAAAAGAGTCACCAGTGTCCTAAAAAATGCAGTTGTACCCAATGTCCACTTAACCACGGACATGTGGACAAGTGGAGCAGGGCAGACTCAGGACTACATGACTGTGACAGCCCACTGGGTAGATGTATTGCCTCCCGCAGCAAGAACAGCAGCGGCGGCACCAGTAGCAGCATCTCGCAAACGCCAACTCATTTCTAGGCAGGCTACACTTTGTATCACTGCTTTCCAGAAGAGGCACACAGCTGACAACCTCTTACGGAAACTGAGGAACATCATCGCAGAATGGCTTACCCCAAATGGACTCTCCTGGGGATTTGTGACATCGGACAACGCCAGCAATATTGTGCGTGCATTACATCTGGGCAAATTCCAACACGTCCCATGTTTTGCACATACATTGAATTTGGTGGTGCAGAATTATTTTAAAAACGACAGCGGCGTGCAAGAGATGCTGTCGGTGGCCCGAAGAATTGCGGGCCACTTTCGGCATTCAGCCACCGCGTGCCGAAGACTGGAGCACCAGCAAACTGTCCTGAACCTGCCCTGCCATCATCTGAAGCAAGAGGTGGTAACGAGGTGGAATTCAACCCTCTATATGCTTCAGAGGATGGAGGAGCAGCAAAAGGCCATTCAAGCCTATACATCTGCCCACGATATAGGCAAAGGAGGGGGAATGCACCTGACTCAAGCACAGTGGAGAATGATTTCAACGTTGTGCAAGGTTCTGCAACCCTTTGAACTTGCCACACGTGAAGTCAGTTCAGACACTGCCAGCCTGAGTCAGGTCATTCCCCTCATCAGGCTTTTGCAGAAGAAGCTGGAGACATTGAAGGAGGAGCTAAAACAGAGCGATTCCGCTAGGCATGTGGGACTTGTGGATGGGGCCCTTAATTTGCTTAACCAGGATTCACGGGTGGTCAATCTGTTGAAATCAGAGCACTACATTTTGGCCACCGTGCTCGATCCTAGATTTAAAACCTACGTTGTATCTCTCTTTCCGGCAGACACAAGTCTGCAGAGGTTCAAAGACCTGCTGGTGAGAAAATTGTCAAGTCAAGCGGAACGTGACCCGTCAACAGCTCCTCCTTCACATTCTCCTGCAACTGGGGGTGCGAGGAAAAGGCTAAGAATTCCGAGCCCACCCGCTGGCGGTGATGCAGGGCAGTCTGGAGCGAGTGCTGACATCTGGTCCGGACTGAAGGACCTTCCAACGATTACTGACATGTCATCTACTGTCACTGCATATGATTCTCTCACCATTGAAAGAATAGTGGAGGATTATATGAGTGACCGCATCCAAGTGGGCACGTCAGACAGTCCGTACGTATACTGGCAGGAAAAAGAGGCAATTTGGAGGCCCATGCAGAAACTGGCTTTATTTTAGTGCAGCCGCTCACCTTGTCAGCAATCGGCGTACGAGGTTACTTCCAGAAAATGTGGAGAAGATGATTTTCATCAAAATTAATTAAAATCAATTCCTCCGTGGAGACATTCACCAGCAATTGCCTCCAGCAAGTACACAGGGACCTGAGATGGTGGATTCCAGTGGGGACGAATTAATAATCTGTGAGGAGGGGGATGTACACAGTGAAAGGGGTGAGGAATCGGACGATGAGGAGGAGGTGGACATCTTGCCTTTGTAGCGCCAGTTTGTGCAAGGAGAGTTTGGGGTCGATTCAATTCGGCAATTTATGAATAGCGCCGGGAATTAGCTCCCGACGCTATTCAATTCAGCTGCTAGTTACCCGCAATTGTCGGGAATTCTTCTCTCATCCCCGGGGGATGAGAGAAGAAACCCGACAAAAGTACTGCCTCGCGCCGGGGAGTTAAGTCGGAGAATGCCCGTTCTCCCGACAATTCAACCTGTTTAGTCGTCGAGAACGGGCCATCGCCGACTAAACTGGAGCTGAATTGAATAGCGGCGGGAGCTAATTCCCGGCGCTATTCATAAGTTGCCGAATTGAATCGACCCCATTGATTGCTTCTTTTTTGGTGGGGGCCCAAACCAACCAGTCATTTCAGTCACAGTTGTGTGGCAGACCCTGTCGCTGAAATGATGGGTTTGTTAAAGTGTGCATGTCCTGTTTATACAACATAAGGGTGGGTGGGAGGGCCCAAGGACAATTCCATCTTGCACCTCTTTTTTCTTTCATTTTTCTTTGCATCATGTGCTGTTTGGGGACTATTTTTTTGAAGTGCCATCCTGTCTGACACTGCAGTGCCACTCCTAGATGGGCCAGGTGTTTGTGTCAGCCACTTGGGTCGCTTAGCTTAGTCATCCAGCGACCTCGGTGCAAATTTTAGGACTAAAAATAATATTGTGAGGTGTTCAGAATAGACTGAAAATAAGTGGAAATTATGGTTATTGAGGTTAATAATACTATGGGATCAAAATGACCCCCAAATTCTATGATTTAAGCTGTTTTTGAGGGTTTTTTGTAAAAAAACACCTGAATCCAAAACACACCCGAATCCGACAAAAAATTTTCAAGGAGGTTTTGCCAAAACGCGTCCGAATCCAAAACACGGCCGCGGAACCGAATCCAAAACCAAAACACAAAACCCGAAAAATGTCCGGTACACATCTCTACTATTTACTGGGAGGGGACTATGATTATGTGTTGGGAGGGGGATGGGGATTATGACTCTATGACTGTGGGGGCATATCTGGCACTGTGGGGGCTTATCTGGCACAGTGGGGGCATATCTAGCACCATGGGGGTACATCTGGCACTGTGGGGGCATGTGTATCTGGCAATGTGGGGGCATATCTGGCAACATGGGGGAATATGTGTATCTGGCACTGTGGGGGCATATCTGGCACTGCGGGGGCATATCTGGCACTGTGGGGGCATATCTGGCATTGTGGGGGCATGTGTATGTGGCACTGTGGGGGCATATGTGTATCTGGCACTATTGGGGGCATGTGTATCTGGCAATGCAGTATTGGGGTCATATGTGTATCATGCCCCCATTTTCATTGGCCATGTGGCCACACCCTTTTTTGTGTGACGGCTCGCACCATCAGTACCACTAACTTTTTTTTTTTCCTTCACCACTGGGTAGTTAACTGCACTGCACCTTTTTGCACTACTATTTCATTATACTACCTGGCCTTGGGTGGCATTGCATCCTCAGCCAGGCCAGGCACTGCTGATGTCTCCTCACAGTTATAATTATTACTGTGTGGGCATAATGTGTAAAGGGAACTGCTACTGTCTGGGCATGATGTGTATAAGGGTTACTACTGTGTAGCGTAATTTGAATTGGGGGACTATTGTATGGTCATGCCCCTTTCCCACAAGATCATGTCCCTTTTTTGAACATGCACCTTCCCTATTTCAAATATGGGGGGCGCCAGTCCTTTACTTTGCCAGGGGCGTTCGGACCCCTGGATACACCCCTGATTATCATGCATGCAGCAGCTGAATTTACTGTATATATTTATGAAGGGGCCCAAAAGTTGCACTCGCTAATGGTTAGTCTAGCCAATGAGCTGGCAGGCCACACCCCTTCTGCAAACTGGCCACACCCCTATCATGGGCCCCTACCACTGCATTTCCCTGGTGGGCCCTACATGCCCCAGTCTGACACTGACTGCTGGTAACAATTGTTAGTAATAGTAAGGGGCACCAGTTGCCTAATACCAAGAGCCGGGAAGACAAGCATAAAACAGAACAGTCCTGGCAGACATGGAATGACTACATATAACACTACAAGTGTGAGAAACAGTGGTGCAAGTGTGCGGGTACGGTCGGGTATAGCGTACCCTTAAGAATTTTGCAGCGGGTACGCCGTACCGCCACCCGCACACATTTCAGCGCACCAGTGACGTGCCCCGCCATTGCTGCCACCTCACACTTTAGGGAGAGAGGAAAGCGCAGCATGTGCCTCTCCTCTCCTGCCTGACACAGTGACAGTCCAGCGGCCAAGGCATGCACTGAAACGCCGGTTCGAGAGCCAATCAGAGCTCACGGACCGGCAGCCAATCATGGAGCTGCCGCTGCCAAACCGCGAGCCCTGATTGGCTTGCGGACCAGCCCCAGATCTAAAATACGGGCCGGCGCCGCAGGAGGGCGCGGAGACCGGACTAAGGGCAGGAGGGGCACGTGCTGTGCTCTCCTCTCCCTAGCAGAAGCAGCAGCAGAAGAAGACAGTGCGGTGACTTGCACTGCTGGGGCATATCTGGCACTCTGGGGGCATGTGTATCTGGCAAAGTGGGAGCATATCTGCAACTGTGGGGGCATATCTGGCACTCTGGGGGCATGTGTATCTGGCAAAGTAGGGGCATATCTGGCACTCTGGGGGCATATCTGGCCCTCTGTTGTGAATATCTGGCACTCTGGGGGCATGTTTATATGGCACTGTGGGGTATATCTGGCACTGGGGGAGTATCTGGCACTCTGGGGGCATATCTTGCACTCTGGGGGAATGTGTATCTGGCACTGTAGGGGCATATCTGGCACTGTGGGGGCATATCTGGCATTTGTGCATCTGGCACTGTGGGGGCATTTGTGCATCTAGCACCGTGGGGCATTTGTGCATCTGGCACCGTGGGGCATTTGTGCATCTGGCACTGTGGGGGCATATCTGGCACTGTGGGGCGTATCTGGAACTGTGGGGGCATATGTGTATCTGGCTTCCCCCATATGTGTGTCTCGCCCCCATTTTCATTGGCCACACCCCATGAGGCATTTGGCCACACCCATTTTTGGAGCGTGCGCGCCTTCGCCGCGCGCACACAGTACCTATAAGACATTTTTTCTACTTGCACCACTGGTGAGAGGAATATAGGGCCTAATTCATGTTCACGCCACTGAACGATTATCGGGTGACTGTGCATGCACTGCGATCGCACTGCGCATGTGTAAAGGTATCTTTGCAATTCCGCTCGCAGTGAACTTTTCATTGCAGAGTGATTGACCAGAAGTGACCGTTTGGGGGCAACTGGGAGTGGCAGCAAAATCTCAGGCGTGTCATGGCTGTCAGCTGCAATCTTGTATATACAAAAACATGGCTCCTGCATCGCCACTGCCGGGTCCAGTCTGCACAGCCATAGGGCAACCCTAGCAGTCGATGTTCTTCGTTGTTGCGTATAGCCTGCATATGTGTAGTCAGTTGTGAGTGAGTGAGTGTGCAATGGGTCCGGTGGGCGTCTGTCTTCTTTCCTGGGGGGCAGCTTCACTTGCGATGATTAGCAATTCCATAGCCTAAAACAATCACAATTGCAAATGCATTTCCGTACATACATGAATTAGGCCCATACTCCTGCTGTGTGAGTAGTTGGTCAGTGACTTCAGGCCGTGTCATGCACCTTTTACAGTCTTTTATAGAAATCCCTTTAATTTTATGTTGAAACTGACTGGGATCAGAGCATATTCTTGTTTGCTTAAGTTTCTACTCATACATATGTCATGTTCTGAAGTGGGCAGCCAGTTATAGAATAGCTGTATCCAATCAAATCATTGCGCGCAGCCTAACAAAATATTTCAGGAGATGCTGATCTTGTAGGAGAAAGTGAACTATCCACTCACATTAAAATATCATATTAGCGAGCTGTGTGGTTTTGTTTTAAAGAAATCTGAATACCCCTGAATTTTGTGGATCAGAACCGAACCAAAACCCGGTCTGGATCTCCTGAGGAAATCAGAACCAACTATGTCCTGGTTTGGATCTTACTGCAGTTTAGAATTTGGATTTTACATCTAAATTTGGATTTTTGGATTGCAAAAATTACCTGATTTTAGCTGTTTTTATTGATCTGTATTGATTTTTTTTTTTTCTAACGTCTGACTTGCTTTTATGGATTTTTAACTGAACCAAAAATCGAATCCAAACCAAAACACTTGAGGGAGGTTTTGCCAAAACCAGAACACATTGATCTAATAGAACTAGAGATGAGCAGGTTCGGATCTCCGAGATTAGAACCTGCCCTACCCCCCCCCCCCCCCCCCGAACTTCACGATCCGAGCCGGAAACCGAGTTCGGCTCAGGACTTCCCGCCAGACTCGAATCCCAGAATGAGGCAAAACGTCATCATCATACCGCTGTCGGATTCTTGCAGGTTATGGATTCCATATAATAAGCCACGCGTCGCCGCCATTTTTACTCCGGACTTGGAGAGTGTGGGAGACAGACCTGTCTCTCTGTGGGTGGTGGGGTCAGTGTGTGCTCTTTAGGGGTGCTGTCCTGTGTGCTGTTAGGGGTGCTGTCCTGTCACTGTTGTGTCCTGTGCTGTTAGGGGTGCTGCAGCTGTACATGGGTGTTACTGTCTTGTCACTGTGGTGTCTTGTGCTGTTAGTAGTACTATCCTGTCACTGTGGTGTCATGTGCTGTTAGTAGTACTATCCTGTCACTGTGGTGTCCTGTGCTGTTAGTAGTACTATCCTGTCACTGTGGTGTCTTGTGCTGTTAGTAGTACTATCCTGTCACTGTGGTGTCCTGTGCTGTTAGGGGTGCTGCAGCTGTACATGGGTGTTGCTGTCCTGTCACTGTGCTGTACAGGGGCACTGTCCTGTATGTTGTAAAAAATACAGGGGTGTTGTAAAGGTACACTGGCCCTGTCTTGTATGCTGTAAATTACAGGGGTGTTTTTAAAATACAGGCTTGCTGGTCCTGTCCTGTATGCTGTAAAAATACAGGGGTGCTGTGAAAATACAGGGGTGCTGGTTCTGTCCTGTATGCTGTAAAAAATACCGGGGTGTTGTAAAGGTACACTGGCCCTGTCTTGTATGCTGTAAAATTACAGGGGTGCTGTGAAAATAAAGGTGCACTGGCCCTGTCTTGTATGCTGTAAAAAATACAGGGTGCTGTGAAAATAAAGGTACACTGGCCCTGTCTTGTATGCTGTAAAATTACAGGGGTGCTGTGAAAATAAATGTACACTGGCCCATCTTGTTTGCTGTAAGAATACAGAGGTGCTGTGAAAATAAAGGTATACTGGCCCTGTCTTGTATGCTGTAAAAATACAGGGGTACTGTTGTTAAAATAAAGGTACACTGGCCTTGTCCTGTATGCTGTAAAAATACAGGGGTGCTGTGAAAATAAAGGGGCACTGTGCTTTGTGCTGTAAAAATAAAGGGTTGCTGTCCTGTGAAATGGAGAACAACAATTTGGAGGAAAAAATAGTGAAAGATCAGGAACCACTTCCAGTTCCTAGTACTAGTGCTGCTGCCACCAGTCCTGACATTGACAATGCAATTACATCAACGTCGTCTGCTAAGGCCGATGCCAATGTCATAGAGGGCATGTAAAATCCAAGAAGCAGAAATTAATAACCAAAAAAAAAAAAAAATGATCTGATGAGAAACATAACATTGGCAATATGCCATACGCGACACGAAGTGGCAAGGAAAGGCTAAGATCTTGGTCTATGTTCATGACTGGTGGTTCAGCTTCTCATGAAGATGGAAGCCCTCCTCCCTTTCGAACCAATTAAAAAAATAAAGCTTGTTAAAGCACAGGAAAAAACAACTGTGCCTTCAGAGATATCACAAGTCCAAGTGTGTCTGCGGTTGCAATGTCTAGGCCTGACCTTCCCAAGACTGTATGGAACAAGGAGGCTTCTACCACCATTTGCACACCACCTGTAAGTGCTGGGAGGAGCACAGCCAGTCCAGTTGCTGATATTGAGATTGAGGATGTCACTGTAGAAGTACACCAAGATGGAGGATATTGGTGTAGCTGGCGCTGGGGAGGAAGTTGATGATGAGGATTCTGATGGTGATGTGGTTTGTTTGAATAAGGCACCAGTGGAGACAGTTGTTGGCCATGAGATGAAAAAGCCCATTGTCATGCCCGGGCAAAGTACCAAAAAATCCTCCTCTTCGGTGTGGAATTATTTCTCTGTGAGGATGAGAATGTAAACACTGAAGGGGGTGAGGAATCGGAGGATGAGGACAACATCTTGCCTCTGTAGAGCCAGTTTGTGCAAGGAGAGATTAATTGCTTCTTTTTTGGTGGGGGCTTAAACAAACCAATCATTTCAGCCACAGTCGTGTTGCAGACCCTGTCGCTGACATGATTGGTTTGTTAAAGTGTGCGTGTCCTGTTTATACAACATAAGGGTGGGTGGGAGGGCCCAAGGACAATTCCATCTTGCACGTCTTTTCTTTGTCTGCCACATCATTCCAGGGGTGCTGACCTATATGGAGTGCTGCCCCTCTGCCCTATCAGTCCAGGGGTGCTGCCCCTCTGCCCTATCAGTCCAGGGGTGCTGCTGCCTGTCTGCTGTGCTGTGTAATTCCCCAGGGGTGCTGCCTATGCTGTATAGGTCCAGAGGTGTTGCCTATCTGCTGTATAAGTCATTGGGTACTGCCTATCTGCTGTATATGTCCAGCGGCACTGGCGTATAATTCCAGGAGTGCTGCTGTACTACTTGATCCTAGGTTTAAATTAAAGCCTAGAGCAGAATATGATACAAGCTTCAACATCACAACCAGATTTGTGAAAACATATAGCCGCAAAAGGTGGAAATGGAAACTGCAGTTTTAACTGTTTTCCAATAAGGTGGGGAGAGACCACATTTGTGGCCAAAGTCAGTCAGACTCAAAAGAGACAGAATCATAATCCAGCGGAATGTCACATGGCAACAGCTCCTATTTTAATTTCTCTGGCAACTGCCAGAGAAAACTTGATTTTCCAAACACACCTATGTCTGTATGTCTGCCATATAATTCCAGGGGTGCCCTGTCTGAACCCGCTCATCTCTAGTAGATAAATATTCTAGCATGCACTGTGTACCCAGCATTAGAGAGAGGCTCTTCTCAATTATTTCATGTTAGGGACTCAAATGAATGGCTCTAATTAGTCAACCTTAATTTTGATTTATTATTAATGTTGCACATTTTGGGATTATTTACAAGATGAGCATTTGTTGTACAGGGTTCTTTTCCTTCATTATATCAATGTTTTCTCCTTAATAACTGTACAATGTAAGAGTTGCGTAGGGTTATCGCAAGACCTCACGGTGTTAGAAGAACAGAGTTTCAGTGATCTTGCATTGCATCAGCTTTCCACTGCACTGCAGCCCTAGATGGGCCAGGAGCTCCTGTGAGGCACAAACAGTTACTGAATAAGGCCCATTATGGAGTCTCATGGTGGTTTACAGCCAGGAAGATGTCTGGCTTGCCAGGCAGAGGCATGCTGTTGGCACAGTGGTTATTGCTTCCTCTCATCGTCCTACTTGTAATATGAAATGAGTTTCGACTAGAGTGGTAAGCTCCACTAGGGCAGGGGCTGAATAACAAAAAGTTTACTGCACAGTCCTGCTTAGTACTGTACCGAACCCACCCGAACTCAACTTGCCCGATCCAGGGCTGCTGTGGGGGCTCAAGAAGGGCTGCTAAAATATCTAAGGGGCTGCTTTATTTAAAACTAAAATATGAATAAAATAAACAAGACACACAGGTATACTCACTTGTGTGTAAGTGGGACACACAGGTATGCTCACATGCATGTAATTGGGAGCTGTGAAAAACAAAAATAAGGCCACAAAATATGTAAATAAAAATGCAATAGAAAAAATGGAAAAAAAGAAACCTACGAGATTTTCACAAAATAAGTCTCCAGACACCATGGAGGGGAAAATATCCAATCTTGATCCTGTGGTAGGTATACACCAGTTTATTTGCATCCCAGCATTAAATCTGAGATTATCTTAATCCCTGAAAATGGAGAAGGTGGTACAAATTCGGAGGCTTTGGCCCCTAGTTTTTCAGTTTGTCCAGTAATATAGTAATTATATATTTGCTTGGTTAAAGTCCTTTCTGTTCCACACCAATATAGGAGTGGAGGTGAAAGTCTGTGTGTTGTTCCTGATTGCGTGTGCCTCTCAAATGTTTAATCACCTTCTTGACACTGGCCCTCATTCTGAGTTGATCGTTTGCTTGCATCTTTTTGCAGCGCTGCAATTAGATAGTAGCCGCCTATGGGGGAGTGTATTTTCGCTTTGCAAGTGTGCGAACGCTTTTGGAGCCGACGGCACAAGAAAGTTTTCTGCAGTTTCTGAGTAGCTCTGGACTTACTCAGCCGCTGCAATCACTTCAGTTTTTTGGTCCGGGAATTGACGCCAGACACCCGCCCTGCAAACGCATGGACACGCCTGGGTTTTTCCAAACACTCCCAGAAAACGGTCAGTTGACACTCATAAATGCCCTCTTTCTGTCAATCACCTTGCTATCGGCTGTGCTAATGGATTATTTGTTAAATCCATAGCCCAGTACCGATCCTCTTTCTCTTTGTACCCGTACGATTCACCTGCGCATTGCGGTGCATACGCATCCGCAGTTTTGCAGAGATTTAACCTGATCGCAGCGCTGCAAAAAGTTGCTAGCGAGCGATCAACTCGAATGACCACCTCTGTACTCTTCCTCTTGCCTCTTCTCATAATGTGAAAAGTCATCAAAATATGTTTGTAGCTAGCTATGATTCGGAGAACTTGGCGAGCTTTTTCCAGGGGGACCACCTGTCGCTGAAATGATGGGTTTATTAAACTGTGCATGTCTTGTTTAAACAACATATGGGAGGGTGGGAGGGCCCAAGACAATTCCATCTTACGCCTCTTTTTTTTCTTTGCATCATGTGCTCTTTGGGGCCTAGTTTTTAAATCTGCCATCCTGTCTGCCACTGCAGTGCCACTCCTAGATGGGCAACGTGTTTGTGCCGTCCACGTGTGTCGCTTAGCTTAGTCATCCAGCTACCTCGGGGAACAGTCGTTCGGGACCGACAGGGTCCCGAACGACTGTTGCCAGCCCGCCGGAGAGGTAAGCCACGGGTGGGGGGGAGGTTAGGTTTAGGCTGCGGGGGAGGGGGTTAGGGTTAGGCTGTGGGGAGGGGGGATTAGGGTTAGGCTGTTGAGTGGGGGGGGGTTAGGAGTAGGCACTCCCAGGGAGGTTAAGGGTTAGGCTACAGGGTAGGGCAGGTTAAGTTTAGGCTGCGCAAAGGTTGGGTTAGGTTTAGGCACCACCAAGGAGGGTCAGGGTTAGGCTGTGGGGGAAGGGTTGGGGGGGTTAGGTTTAGGCTGTGGGAAGGAAGGGTTAGGGGGAGGGTTAACATACTTAACTGACCCCTGTCGGGAATGCAACCTTCGGGATGCCGTGGTCGGTATTCTGACCGCCGGCATATCAGGCCCAACCCATTGCAGCCATATAATATAGCAGAGATGTCAGTGTAATTAAGTGACATTGCTACATATTGGTGCAATAAAAAAAATATTTTTTAAGGTAAGAATGAATAATATTCTTATTACAATGCATCATATAATATCCTCTAATTGGCTCTTAATCAGCTCCTATCCAGCCGAACACAACTGCAGCAATTCAGCCATAATAAAATGACTTGGGTGAGGGTGAGGTTTATTTGTTATCAGGACTAGATGGAGACACAGAGTAAGTGACAGTGCAGGACAGGAAACAGCAGTATTATACAGTATGTATTACACAATCCTACGGAACTACTAGCAGTCTGTCCGTGGTGTCGCTTCCTATACAAGCAGAGTGTGTCCCGTTGTGTTGTCACGTCACTGGGGTGTGTCTCACTCTCTCTGTGCCGGTGTGTACACCCGATTGCCACTGCTCTGTTAGTGATAGTCATTGGTGTCCATAAGCTGCAGAGACTCGCTGATAAGAGGAGAATGAGATGAGCCTTATATGATGTGCCGTATACCAATATGCCCTGTAGGTGTGTCTGTGCCACGGTACTTTCCTCAGAAGGTCGCTATTTAGAACAAAGATGTCAGTCTTGTTAAGGTCTTCTTAAGGTTGAACTATGTTTTAAACCTAATGTTTGATCTTTCTTTTTTTTAAAGGCATATAGCATACCTCCCAACTGTCCCACTTTTGACACAGTGATGGAAAACAGGGGCGTGGCTCGCAGTCGTAGTGCTCCCGCAAAGCAACGCCCCCTTTTCCGGTTGCGCTAAAGGAGTCCCTCTTTTCATCTTCTGTTGTTGGGAGGTGTGATATAGAGCCTGATTCATAGTTGTACGCAAACCCGATAGACTGTGTACAACTTCGATGGTGGGAGGACTGTATATGCGCAGGACCCATTCTGCAGCATGTGCAGAACAGGTTCTGCTACGCCTGCAGGGACCCCTAAGACTCAGCCTGATTGACAAGCTGCATCCATTTCGGGTTGAGGAGGGAGTGGCGCTGGCAGTGTTCCCGATAAATATGGGTGAGTCATCCAATGTTCTGGGAGTGCAGAGGCCAGTGACTGTGTATTCTGAACCAGACTTCCTGGCCCCAGCAGCAGGAACAGCCTGGCCATTCTGAGTAACCTGAGGGTTACTCTCAGATGACCGATGTTCACGCAAGTGATCCGATGCTGCGTCCTCAGACACGCCCACAAGAAACTCTCCCTGACATCCAGGATGTAGACGTCGCCTCTGGCAGCTCCGGGTAACGGGAGACCTGTAGAGCACATCCTGGTGGCTATGAGCTCAGCCAGTCGCAACTAACAACTGAAAGCAAGCAAATGCACCCGGTGACTGGCCCGGCGACTTACACCCGGGTCACCGGATGTCTAAGCCTCTTTCCAGGCCTCATCTAACAGGAGGTGCATGTGCCTGACCCTCAGGCTTTTCACATACAATACAAACTGCATCCATTTAACCGCTGCGCACCAGGGCTTCCCTATGATAGGTTCTACAGTCAATAGGTCAACACCATATGGTCGACAGGTATAAAAGGTCAACAGATGAAAGGACGACAGTGCTAACGGTTGACAGGTACAAAAGGTCGACAGGTTCAAAAGGTTGACATGACAATGGGCGACATACTCCCCCCCCCCCCCCCCATTTTTTCATCATTTTCCATCCACATGGACTATGATTGGGAATAGTATCCTGTTCTGAGCGCAGCAGTAGTAGCGCTAGAAACCTTGCCCGAAGTGTGGTGAGCAAAGCAAGCCCGCGACGGTACTAGTTTACATTAATTTGGCATCGATATGGTTAAATATACAAAATAACACAAAAAAAAATTCAATAATTTTTGTGTCAATCATTTTCATGTCGAGCTTTTGACCCTGTTGACTTTTGGTATCTGTCGACCTTTTGTACTGTCTACCTATTCCATGTTGACCTTTTCACCCTGTCAACCTCATGCATGTCAACCATATGGTGTCGACATATTGACGGTCGTTGTTTTGATCCACACCCCACACCAGTGCCACATTGTTTGGAACTGCAATTGGAGATTGACAGTTGCAACAAAGGATCCATAAACATCCATAGGATCACTATTATGGAACTTTAACAGCATCGGTGTATTACACACTTATTACTAATGACTGTATTAAATGTATTTCATTTATGTATTTATTTGATAACATGTTAATATTTGTATCTGTTTATGAAGTATCTCCATTTCTGTATGTCTAATGCAATTTTTAAGCATTAAAGGAGGGGGTACACATGGGTGTTAGGGGAATTAGGTTGTGAGGTAACAAAGGGAAAGAGGTGGGACAAAGAAAGAGGATATGGGGAAAAATAAGATTTTAAACCTACCGGTAAATCTATTTCTCCTAGTCCGTAGAGGATGCTGGGGACTCCGTAAGGACCATGGGGGTATAGACGGGCTCCACAGGAGATAGGGCACCTAAAAAGAACTTTGACTATGGGTGTGCACTGGCTCCTCCCTCTATGCCCCTCCTCCAGACCTCAGTTAGAGAACTGTGCCCAGAGGAGATGGACAATACAAGGCAGGATTTAGCAATCCAAAGGCAAGATTCATACCAGCCCACACCAATCATACCATGTAACCTGGAACATACATAACCAGTTAACAGTATGAACAAAAAACAACAGTAACGGTCCAAGACCGACGTCAACTGTAACATAACCCTTATGTAAGCAACAACTATATACAAGTCTTGCAGAATGTTGTCCGCACTGGGACGGGCGCCCAGCATCCTCTACGGACTAGGAGAAATAGATTTACCGGTAGGTTTAAAATCTTATTTTCTCTTATGTCCTAGAGCAGCGGTGGCCAACCTGTGGCTCTTGAGCCGCATGTGGCTCTTTCTTTATTCAAATGTGGCTCCCAACACTCTAAATCATGTGACCACAACAGATACAGAAACCGCTGCACTCCAGCCAGACACGCAGCAGCACTACAGGGACTGAAAACTGAAGGAGCCAGATACTAGAGGTGAGACACCCACAAGCAAACAGAGGACACATTAGGGACTGCTGCAATGGCATGAGTTGATGGGGGGGAGGCTGTAGTGATACATGAGGGTGGGCTAGAGTGACACATGGCAGAGCTGGCTGGAGAGACACAGGAGGGTCCTGGCGGGAGTGACGTGGGAGGGTGCTGGAAGTAGTGACACATGGGAGATATGGCTGGAGTGACATAGGAGGGTGCTAGCAGGAGTGACACATGGGAGAGCTGGATGGAGTGACAGGATGGTGGTAGCAGGAGTGACACATGGGAGAGCTGGCTGGAGTGATATAGGAGGGTGCTGGAAGTAGTGACACATGGGAAAGCCTGCTGGAGTGACATAGGAGGGTGCTAGCAGGAGTGACACATGGGAGATATGGCTGGAGTGACATAGGAGGGTGGTAGCAGGAGTGACACATGGAAGAGCTGGCTGGAGTGACAGGAGGGTGTTGGCAGGAGTGACATAGGAGGGTGCTAGCAGGAGTGACACATGGGTAGCTGAAGTTCATTATGTGAAAGTGGCTTTTTCAATGGATTTGTCTTAAATTTTTTTATTTTATGTCCGTCTGGCTTTTTCAATGTATTTTATACCAGGGATGTGGTCTAGCAGGCACAAGGCCACATTCCATTTTTGCATGCGCGCCATCGGCTCGATGTTGGCTCTTTGACGTACCCAACAAGGTTTTTTGGTTCTTTGTCACTGACTGGTTGGCCACCCCTGTCCTAGAGGATGCTGGGGACTCCGTAAGGACCATGGGGTTTATACCAAAGCATCCAATCGGGCGGGAGAGTGCGGACGACTCTGCAGCACCGACTGAGCAAACACTAGGTCCTCATCAGCCAGGGTATCAAACTTGTAGAATTTAGCAAAAGTGTTTGACCCCGACCACGTCGCCGCTCGGCAAAGTTGTAAAGCCGAGACTCCTCGGGCAGCCGCCCAAGAAGAGCCCACCTTCCTAGTGGAATGAGCCTTAACCGAATTTGGTACCGGCAATCCAGCCGTAGAGTGAGCCTGCTGAATCGTATTACAGATCCAGCGAGCAATAGTCTGCTTTGAAGCAGGAGCGCCAATCTTACTGGCCGCATACAGAACAAACAGAGCCTCTGTTTTCCTAATCCTAGCCGTCCTGGCTACATAAATTTTTGAGTCCCTGACTACGTCCAGGGATCTGGAATCCTCCAGGTCACCTGTAGCCACAGGCACGACTATAGGTTGATTCATATGGAACGACGAAACCACTTTAGGCAAAAATTGCGGACGTGTCCTCAATTCAGCTCGATCCACATGAAAAATCAAGTAGGGGCTCTTGTGTGATAGAGCCGCCAATTCGTACACTCGCCTTGCTGATGCTAAGGCCAACAACATTACCACCTTCCAGGTAAGAAATTTCAACTCAACCTTGTTAAGCGGTTCAAACCAGTGTGATTTTAGGAACTGTAACACCACGTTCAGGTCCCACGGTGCACTGGAGGCACAAAAGGGGGCTGGATGTGCAGCACTCCCTTTACAAACGTCTGGACTTCTGGAAGAGAAGCCAATTCCTTCTGAAAGAAAATCGAGAGGGACGAAATCTGTACCTTAACCGATCCTAATTTCAGGCCCATTTCCACTCCTGTCTGTAGGAAGTGGAGAAGACGACCCAGATGAAAATCTTCAGTAGTTGCATTCTTGGTCTCACACCAAGACACATACTTTCGCCAGATACGGTAATAATGTTTGATCGTCACCTCCTTCCTAGCCTTTATTAAAGTAGGGATGACCTCTTCCGGAATCCCCTTGTCACGATCCGGGTATCTGGACGCCATTACTTACCCTTCAGATGCCTCCTAAGGCGGGCTCAGCGTTCCAGGACCGGATCCCGCTGTTCCTGAGTTTCCACATGCAGAATGTCAGAGTGGTGATTTCATCAGCCGCGGCCTCCGCTGTGCCCGCGTGGTTAAATGTGCGCTTGTCAGTCTGGCGTCTCCTGTGGCCGGCGTCGCCATTACTGTTTCAATTCTCACATGGATTACAAACCAAACTTCCCTCCAAGTGTCTGCATGGGCGCAGCCATCTTGGATTTTGTCATCTGAGCATTTCCACCAATCTGCTGTCTGTATTGTTGATTTGCATAATTGCCTAGCCAATGCCTTCCTTGCTGCAGGTATAAATAGGTTGTGCCTGAGCAAGGAAGGCGTCAGTGCTTTGGTTGTCTAACCTAGTTCCAGTTTGTCTCTCTCCTGTGGTTGTCTTCCAGGTTCCAGCTCCTGTCTCCAGACTTCTGCTATAGAGACCCGCACCAGCATTCCATCTGCGGTGTAGCCTGACTCTCCGATCCATTCTGGACTCACCTGTTTCCAGCTACAACAATCACCTGCTTCCAGCCCAGCTTCCAGCAGTGTACAGCTTCTCTTAAAGGGCCGGTGTCCTTTCTGCAGTTTACCACTCTCCACCGGTATTATTATTTCACCGCTCTCAAACAATCACCTGCTTCCAGCCCAGCTTCCAGCAGTGTACAGCTTCTCTTAAAGGGCCGGTGTCCTTTTCTGCAGTTTACCACTCTCCACCGGTATTATTATTTCACCGCTCTCAAACTCCAAACTTCATTATTATTTCATCGCTCTCAAGTTCGTTTATTATTTAACTGGTTCCAGCCAGTATCCACTCCGTACCAACAACAGTCTGGTTCCAGCCAGTATCCACAGCAGCCGTTTTACCTTCAGCAGCCCAGCCTTTCCTGGAACATCAGCTGGTACAATCCTGGGTTCTCTCCATTGCTACAGTCTGGCCTGGTAAGGACTTTCCAACTAGAAGATTATAAGAACTGTCTCACACTACCAGTGCCTGTGGCCCTTGCCACCCTGTAGTACCCAGGAATTGTATTTATCCTCTGTTGACTTTTATGTTTCCTTTTACTGCTGCTGTGTTACGGAGTTTGTCATAATAAACATCATTGACTTTTATCCTGGTTGTCGTGGTCACGCCTTCGGGCAGTTATTCTACATGTTACTTACATGTCTAGGGGTCTGATACAACCTCCCAGGTTCCGTTACATCTCAGCCCCTACAACTGAGGCTGCCTCCCGTCAGCTCAGACCCTCAGTTGTGACAGTAAGCACTGACCTAATGAATCCAGCCGGAGACCAGGATCAAGCGGCCAGGCCGATGCAAGAACTGGCAGCCCGACTTGAACATCAGGAGGCTGCACAGGGCCACATCATCCGCTGTCTCCAGGATCTCTCTACACGGCTGGATGGGATTCAAACGACCCTCCGTGGACCTGGCACGTCCGGTGCGTCCACTACAGTGACACCAGCTGTAACCCCACCCACCTTACCCATTTCCAGTCCACATCTTCATCTTCCAACGCCAGCAAAATTTGATGGATCTCCAAGGTTCTGCAGGGGATTTCTCAATCAATGTGAAATCCACTTTGAGCTTCTACCTGGCAATTTCTTCAGTGACCGTACCAAAATTGCCTATATCATCTCCCTTCTCAGTGGCTCAGCCCTTGACTGGGCATCACCTTTATGGGAGAAGTCTGATCCCCTGCTATCCTCCTATACTGACTTTGTAGCTACATTCAGGCGCATCTTCGACGAGCCAGGCCGGATAACATCTGCTTCATCTGAGATTCTCCGTTTACGCCAGGGAACACGTACTGTGGGACAGTATCTTATACAGTTTAAAATCCTGGCATCCGAACTGGCATGGAACGACGAGGCCCTGTATGCTGCATTCTGGCATGGCTTATCAGAACGCATCAAGGATGAGTTAGCTACCAGAGACTTGCCCTCTAAGTTGGATGAGCTAATTTCTCTTTGCACGAAGGTTGATCTACGTTTCAGAGAGAGAGCAACCGAGCGAGGAAGATCATCTACTCCTAAATCTTCTGCTCCTCCTCCTCGTCAACCATCTCCATCCAAGGATGAACCTATGCAAATTAGTCGTTCCCGTCTATCTCCCGCTGAGCGCCGAAGACGTCTCTCTGAGTCTCTCTGTCTCCACTGTGCAGCTCCGTCGCACACTATCAATGCCTGTCCCAAACGTCCGGGAAACTCCAGATCCTAGCTCGCCAAGGAGAGGGCCGGCTAGGAGTAATGATCTCCTCTCCTTCTCCTCATGACTGTAACCTCCCAGTGTCGCTCCAAATTGCTCAACGTTACAGGAACGTCATTGCCCTCCTTGATTCCGGAGCAGCTGGGAATTTCATAACCGAAGCTTATGTTAAACGGTGGTCCCTACCCACCGAGAGACTGTCCTCGTCCATCTCTTTGACTGCCGTGGATGGCAGCAAGATTTTTGACGCAGTCATTTCCTTAAGGACTCTTCCAGTTCGTCTGAGAGTGGGAGTTCTTCATTCTGAGTATATTTCTTTTTTAGTGATTCCAAGAGCCACACATCCAGTGGTTTTAGGCCTTCCATGGCTCCGTCTCCACAACCCATCAATTGACTGGACGACTACGCAAATACTGGCATGGGGTCCCTCCTGTGCTGAGACTTGTTTAGCCAAAGTTCTTCCTGTTTGTTCTTCCTTCCCCAGGTCATCTGATGTTCCGCCTCCTCCATATCAAGACTTCACGGACGTGTTCAGTAAAGCCTCTGCTGATATCCTTCCTCCCCATAGAGAATGGGACTGCCCAATCGACCTCATTCCAGGGAAGGTTCCACCGCGAGGCCGAACTTATCCGTTGTCTCTGCCTGAGACACACTCCATGGAAGAGTACATCAAAGAGAACCTGGCGAAGGGTTTCATCCGACCGTCTTCTTCTCCAGCCGGCGCAGGCTTCTTCTTCGTTAAGAAGAAAGACGGTGGTCTGCGTCCGTGCATCGACTACAGAGGTCTGAACGACATTACCGTCAAGAACCGATACCCTTTACCCCTGATTACCGAGCTCTTTGATAGAGTTAGTGGTGCAACTATTTTCACAAAGCTGGACTTGAGGGGTGCCTACAATCTCATCCGAATCCGTGAGGGTGACGAGTGGAAGACCGCCTTTAACACCCGTGACGGACATTATGAGTACCTCGTCATGCCCTTCGGATTGAGCAACGCTCCAGCAGTCTTCCAGCACTTCGTGAATGAGATTTTCAGGGACATCTTGTACCGCCATGTCGTGGTTTATCTAGACGACATCCTCATCTTTGCTAATAATCTCGAAGATCATCGTTTCTGGGTAAAAGAGGTTCTTTCCCGTCTCCGTGTCAATCACCTCTATTGTAAATTGGAGAAGTGTGTGTTTGAAGTTAAAACCATTCCGTTTCTAGGGAACATTGTGTCCGGTTCCGGACTAGAGATGGATCCTGAGAAACTCCAAGCAATCCAGAATTGGCCTATACCCTTAAGCCTCAAAGGGGTCCAGAGGTTCTTAGGGTTCGCCAATTATTATAGAAAATTTATACGAGACTTTTCCACCATTGTGGCGCCTATCACTGCATTAACCAAGAAAGGTGCTAATCCGTCCAAGTGGTCCGAGGAAGCTACACAGGCCTTTCACCTTCTGAAGCAACGGTTCATCTCTGCACCAGTTCTGAAACAGCCCGACACCGACTCTCCTTTTATCTTAGAGGTAGATGCCTCCTCCGTTGGAGTAGGAGCAGTGTTATCCCAGAGGGCCAAAGATGGACATCTACAGCCTTGCAGTTTCTTCTCCCGGAAGTTCTCCCCAGCTGAGTGCAACTATGCCATTGGCGATCAGGAGTTGCTAGCCATCAAGCTCGCTCTGGAGGAGTGGAGATACCTGTTGGAGGGAGCTTCCCACTCAATCACCATACTTACCGACCACAAAAATCTTTTATATCTCAAAGGCGCACAATGTCTGAATCCTCGTCAGGCCAGATGGGCACTTTTCTTCTCTAGGTTTGACTTTAAACTCCAGTTCTGTCCGGGTTCTCAGAATCGTAAGGCCGATGCCCTTTCCCGCTCATGGGAGCAAGAAAATGAGTCCGAGTCTGCAGACAAGCATCCTATTATTAATCCGTTGGCATTCTCCACGGTAGGGATGGACTCTACGCCTCCACCAGGGAAAAGTTTTGTTAAGCCAGTTCTAAGGAAGAAGCTCATGCATTGGGCCCATGCTTCCCGTTTTGCTGGACATACAGGCATTCAGAAAACCCTTGAATTTATTTCTAGGTCCTACTGGTGGCCAACTCTGAAGAAGGACGTTATGGAATTTATTGCCTCCTGCCCAAAGTGTGCCCAACACAAAGTCTCCCGCCAGTCGCCTGCGGGGCAACTGGTTCCATTATCTGTTCCCCGTCGACCTTGGACCCATTTGTCGATGGACTTTGTTTCCGATCTACCTATCTGCAACAAGTTTAATACCATCTGGGTGGTAGTTGACCGGTTCACCAAGATGGCACATTTCATCCCTCTCACCGGTCTTCCGTCAGCTTCCAAGTTGGCTCAAGTGTTTATACAAGAGATCTTCCGACTTCACGGTCTTCCTGAAGAGATCATCTCGGATCGTGGAGTACAATTTGTAGCCAAATTTTGGCGAAGTTTGTGTCAAGCCCTCCAAGTCAAGTTAAAGTTTTCCACGGCTTACCATCCTCAGACCAATGGTCAAACCGAGAGGGTGAATCAGGACTTGGAGGCCTTCCTCCGTATATATGTGTCTTCCTCTCAAGATGACTGGGTTCAACTCCTTCCTTGGGCCGAGTTCAGCCACAACAATCAATACCATTCCTCATCTTCTTCTACACCATTCTTAATTAATTATGGATTCAACCCTAAAGTCCCAGAATTCCAACCGCTTCCCGCAACTTCTGTTCCAGCAGTGGATGTCACCTTGCGTCAGTTTTCAAATAACTGGAGGAACGTCCGCGCAGCCCTGCTTAAAGCCTCATTCAGGTATAAGAAGTTTGCCGATAGGAAGCGTAGAGCGGTTCCTGCTCTCAAGGTGGGTGATCGTGTGTGGCTGTCCACGAAGAATTTGAGGTTGAGAGTTCCCAGCATGAAATTTGCACCTCGCTACATCGGACCCTTCAAGATTGAACAAGTCATCAATCCTGTTGCCTACAGGTTACAGTTACCATCCTTCTTGAAAATACCCAGGACATTTCATGTTTCTTTGTTGAAACCGCTGATCCTGAATCGGTTTCATTCCGCACTTCCTCCAGCTCCCAAAGTTCAGACTCAACGGGGAGTCGAGTACGAGGTGGCCAAGATTTTGGACTCACGTTTCCGTTACGGTCAGTTACAATACCTCATTGACTGGAAGGGCTATGGTCCTGAAGAACGCTCTTGGACCAATGCCTCAGACGTCCATGCTCCTGCCTTGGTCCGAAATTTCCACGCAAAGTTTCCTTTAAAGCCTAAGAAGTGTCCTGGGGCCACTCCTAAAGGGGGGGGTGCTGTCACGATCCGGGTATCTGGACGCCATTACTTACCCTTCAGATGCCTCCTAAGGCGGGCTCAGAGTTCCAGGACCGGATCCCGCTGTTCCTGAGTTTCCACATGCAGAATGTCCGAGTGGTGATTTCATCAGCCGCGGCCTCCGCTGTGCCCGCGTGGTTAAATGTGCGCTTGTCAGTCTGGCGTCTCCTGTGGCCGGCGTCGCCATTACTGTTTCAATTCTCACATGGATTACAAACCAAACTTCCCTCCAAGTGTCTGCATGGGCGCAGCCATCTTGGATTTTGTCATCTGAGCATTTCCACCAATCTGCTGTCTGTATTGTTGATTTGCATAATTGCCTAGCCAATGCCTTCCTTGCTGCAGGTATAAATAGGTTGTGCCTGAGCAAGGAAGGCGTCAGTGCTTTGGTTGTCTAACCTAGTTCCAGTTTGTCTCTCTCCTGTGGTTGTCTTCCAGGTTCCAGCTCCTGTCTCCAGACTTCTGCTATAGAGACCCGCACCAGCATTCCATCTGCGGTGTAGCCTGACTCTCCGATCCATTCTGGACTCACCTGTTTCCAGCTACAACAATCACCTGCTTCCAGCCCAGCTTCCAGCAGTGTACAGCTTCTCTTAAAGGGCCGGTGTCATTTCTGCAGTTTACCACTCTCCACCGGTATTATTATTTCACCGCTCTCAAACCATAACCTGCTTCCAGCCCAGCTTCCAGCAGTGTACAGCTTCTCTTAAAGGGCCGGTGTCCTTTTCTGCAGTTTACCACTCTCCACCGGTATTATTATTTCACCGCTCTCAAACTCCAAACTTCATTATTATTTCATCGCTCTCAAGTTCGTTTATTATTTAACTGGTTCCAGCCAGTATCCACTCCGTACCAACAACAGTCTGGTTCCAGCCAGTATCCACAGCAGCCGTTTTACCTTCAGCAGCCCAGCCTTTCCTGGAACATCAGCTGGTACGATCCTGGGTTCTCTCCATTGCTACAGTCAGGCCTGGTAAGGACTTTCCAACTAGAAGATTATAAGAACTGTCTCACACTACCAGTGCCTGTGGCCCTTGCCACCCTGTAGTACCCAGGAATTGTATTTATCCTCTGTTGACTTTTATGTTTCCTTTTACTGCTGCTGTGTTACGGAGTTTGTCATAATAAACATCATTGACTTTTATCCTGGTTGTCGTGGTCACGCCTTCGGGCAGTTATTCTACATGTTACTTACATGTCTAGGGGTCTGATACAACCTCCCAGGTTCCGTTACATCTCAGCCCCTACAACTGAGGCTGCCTCCCGTCAGCTCAGACCCTCAGTTGTGACACCCCTTTTTCGCTAGGATTCGGCGTTCAACCGCCATGCCATCAAACGTAACCGCTGTAAGTCTTGAAATACACAGGGCCCCTGCTGCAACAGGTCTTCCCTCAGAGGAAGAGGCCAGGGGTCTCCTGTGAACATCTCTTGTAGTTCCGAGTACCAAGCCCTTCGAGGCCAGTCTGGGACAACGAGTATCGTCTGTACTCTTCTTCGTCTTATGATCCTCAACACTTTTGTGATGAGAGGAAGAGGAGGGAACACGTAGACCGATTCGAACACCCACGGTGTTACCAGTGCATTTACTGCTACTGCCTGAGGGTCCCGAGACCTGGCGCAATACCTCCGAAGTTTTTTGTTGAGGCGTGACGCCATCATGTCTATTTGAGGAGTTCCCCAAAGACGTGTTACGTCTGCAAAGACTTCTTGATGAAGTCCCCACTCTCCTGGATGGAGATCGTGTCTGCTGAGGAAGTCTGCTTCCCAGTTGTCCACTCCCGGAATGAAGACAGCGACAGAGCGCTTACATGATTTTCCGCACAGAGAAGGATCTTTGTGGCTTCCGCCATCGCGACTCTGCTTCTTGTCCCGCCTTGGCGGTTCACATGAGCCACTGCTGAGACATTGTCTGATTGAATCAGAACCGGAAGGTTTCGAAGAAAACTCTCCGCTTGTCGAAGGCCGTTGTAAATGGCCCTGAGTTCCAACACATTGATGTGTAGACAGGACTCCTGGTCTGACCAAAGACCCTGAAAAGTCTTTCCCTGTGTGACCGCTCCCCATCCTCGGACGCTCGCGTCCGTGGTAACCAGGATCCAGTCCTGAATCCCGAACCTGCGACCCTCCAGCAGGTGAGCACTTTGCAACCACCAACAGGAGGGACACTCTGATTCCCGGGGACAGAGTTATTTTCCAATGTAAATGCAGATGGGACCCGGACCACTTGTCCAGAAGGTCCCATTGAAAAGTCCTTGCATGGAACCTTTCCGAAGGGAATGGCCTCGTAGGCCACCACCATTTTCCCCAGAACTCGAGTGCATTGGTGAACTGACACCCTTTTCGGTTTTAGCAGTTCTCTGACCATGTTCTGGATGTCTTGGGCTTTCTCTATTGGAAGGAAGACCTTCATTTGTTCCGTATCCAGTATCATACCTAGGAACGGTAGTCGAGTTGTCGGAATCAACTGTGACTTCGGTAGATTTAGAATCCAACCGTGTTGCTGGAGCACTTTCAGAGAGAGCGCCACACTGCTCAGCAATTTCTCTCTTGATCTCGCTTTTATCAGAAGATCGTCCAAGTATGGGATAATTGTGACTCCATGCTTGCGCAGGACCACCATCATTTCCGCCATTATCTTGGTGAAAATCCTCGGGGCCGTGGAAAGTCCAAACGGCAATGTCTGAAATTGGTAATGACAATCCTGTACAGTGAATCTCAGGTATTCCTGATGGGGGGCATATATGGGGACATGAAGGTACGCATCCTTTATGTCCAGAGACACCATAAACTCCCCCTCCTCCATGTTGGCTATTATTGCTCTGAGAGATTCCATTTTGAATTTAAATCTTTTTATGTACAGGTTTAGGGATTTCAGATTCAAAATCGGTCTGACCGTACCGTCCGGTTTCGGGACCACAAATAGGGTTGAATAGTAACCTCTTCCCTGCTGGTGCAGGGGAACCTTGATTATCACTTGCTGTATACACAGCGTTTGAAATGAAGCTAACACTACATCCCTTTACAATGTGGAAGCTGGTAGGGCCGATTTGAAAAATCGGCGCGGGGGCACCTCCTGGAATTCCAATTTGTAACCCTGGGAAACTATTTCCAACACCCAGGGATTCAGGTCCGAACTGACCCAGACCTGACTGAAAAGTCGAAGACGTGCCCCACCGGTGCGGACTCCGTCAGGGGAGTCCCAGCGTCATACTGTGGGTTTTGGAACAGCCGGGGAGGACTTTTGTTCCTGGGCACCTGCCGAAGTAGGTGCTCTCTTGCCTCTGCCCTTACCTCTGGCGAGGAAAGAGGATCCCCGACCTCTTTTGGACTTGTGCGACTGAAAGGACTGCATCTGATAGGGTGTTGCTTTCTTTTGCTGTTGGGGAATATATGGTAAAAAATTTGATTTACCTGCTGTAGCTGTGGAAACCAGGTCCGTCAGCCCATCCTCAAACAATACATCACCCTTATAGGGTAGTACTTCCATATGATTTTTGGAATCCGCATCACCCGTCCATTGGCGAGTCCTTAAGGATCTTTTCGCTGAGATAGACATGGCATTGGCCCTAGAAGCTAGCAATCCAATGTCCCTTTGAGCATCCCTCATAAATAAGACTGCGTCTTTTATATGGGCTAGAGTTAGGAATATAGTATCCTTATCCATAGTATCAAATTGATCTGTCAGTTCATCTGTCCAAGCTGCAATTGCGCTACACACCCATGCCGACGCAATTGTCGGTCTTAGCACAGCACCCGTATGAGAATAAATACACTTTAAGGTAGTTTCTTGCCTGCGATCTGCATGGTCCTTAAGGGCCGCTGTGGACAAGCGCGTCAGGGCCTTGTCCACAGTGGGGGGTGATTCCCAAATCTCCCTGTCCTGCTTAGGGAAAGGGTATGCCATAAAAATTATTTTGGGGATCTGCGGTCTCTTATCCGGAGTCTCCCAAGCTTTTCCAAAGAAATAATTTAATTCATGAGATGTGGGAAAATTAATAATCTGTTTCTTTTCCTTAAACATGTGTACCCTTGTGTCGGGGACCGAGGGTTCATCCACAATATGCAACACATCCCTTATTGCCACAATCATGCACTGAATGGTTTTAGTCACCCTAGGGTGCAATTTTACTTCGTTATAGTCGACACTGGAATCAGAGTCCGTGTCGGTAGTAGTGTCTTGTGTTAAGGGACGCTTTTGAGACCCCGACGGGCCCTGTGAGTCGGTCCAATCCGAGGATTGACCCCCTGATGTCCCCCCTAAATCAGCCTTATCAAGCCTTTTATGTAAAGATGCCACACTTGCATTCAACATATGCCACATGTCCATCCAATCTGGAGTCTGCACAACCGACGGGGACACACCATTCATTTTCTCCACCTCCTCCTTGGAGAAGCCTTCCGCCTCAGACATGTCGACACACACGTACCGACACCCCACACACACAGGGAGTTACCTATAAGGGGACAAAACCCCAACCAGGCCCTTAGGAGAGACAGAGATAGAGTATGCCAGCACACACCCAGCGCTTAAAAACACTGGAATATATGACCAGATAGCGCTGTTATATGTATATAATTGTAATCTCCACTCACTGCGTCGCCAAAGTGCCCCCCTCCTCTTTTTTCCAGCCTGTGAAGCTCAGCAGGGGAGAGAACAGGGAACCAGCGTTTCCTCATGCAGTCTCTGTGGAGAAAATGGCGCTGGTTAGTGCTGAGGATCAAGCCCCGCCCACCCGACGGCGGGCTTCGGTCCCATCATCTTTCTATATAAAAATGGCGGGGGTTACCGGATTTACTGTGCCACAGCCTAATCCATGCTTATCCATGCCAAATATGAGGAATATTGCTGCCCAGGGTGCCCCCCCCTGCGCCCTGCACCCTTCAGTGCCTGCTTGTGTGTGTGCGACTGGGAGCAATGGTGCGCAGCGCTTACCTCATGAAGATCTGATGTCTTCTGCCGCCTGAAGTCTTCTTTGCCTTCTCATACTAACCCGGCTTCTATCTTCAGCATCTGTGAGGAGGACGGCGGCGCGGCTCCGGGACGAACCCCAGGTGAGACCTGTGTTCCGACTCCCTCTGGAGCTAATGGTGTCCAGTAGCCTTAGAAGCAGTGCCCAACTTGACAAGCCAGCTCTGCTTCTCTCTCCTCGATCCCACGATGCAGGGAGCCTGTTGCCAACAGGACTCCCTAAAAATAAAAAACCTAACAAAATTATTTTTCCACAGAAAACTCTGGAGAGCTCTCTGCAGTGCACCCATTCTCCTCTGGGCACAAGATCTAACTGAGGTCTGGAGGAGGGGCATAGAGGGAGGAGCCAGTGCACACCCATAGTCAAAGTTCTTTTTAGGTGCCCTTTCTCCTGCGGAGCCCGTCTATACCCCCATGGTCCTTACGGAGTCCCCAGCATCCTCTAGGACGTAAGAGAAAGTGGAGAGAAAGGGCTGCCCCTCCTCACAGAGTGTGTGGCCATTTAAGTAAAGGGCAGGTCAGAGCAAGGACATAGCTACCATAGGTGCAGGCAGTGCAGCTGCTATGGGGCCCAGAGCTGAGAGGGGCCACCTTCCCTGTCACAGTTACATGTGTTATATACAGGGTATAGCTACCATAGGTGCAGGCAATGCAGCTGCTATGGGGCCCAGAGCTGAGAGGGGCCACCTTCCCTGTCACAGCTACATGTGTTATATACAGGGTATAGCTACCATAGGTGCAGAGAGTGCAGCTGCTATGGGGACCAGAGCTGAGAGAGGCCACCTTCCCTGTCACAGTTACATGTGTTATATACAAGGGTGTAGCTACCATAGGTGTAGGGAGTGCAGCTGCTATGGGGACCAGAGCTGAGAGGGGCCACCTTCCCTGTCAAAGTTACATGTGTTATATAAATTTTTCACCATTGGGTCCTTTCAAACTTCCTTGGGGCCTGCAATATATGTATGGACCTGCTCATTGTAGTGTAGTATAAAATGAACTGGAGGGCATTATAATGTTATATAATATGAACCGGGGCACTTTAATGAGGCACAATATGAACGTGGAGCACTATATATCATAATGTGAATTGGAAGTACTGTGCGGCATAATGTGTACTGGCAGCTCTGAAATGTGACATAGGGGGAACTTAAGCACTACTACGATTCATAAAAGAAACTATGCTATGCTATGGGACATAACATTAAATAAGACTCTACTATGGTTCAGAAAATGAACTAGGGCACTATTATAGGGCATAACATTAACAACTGCTGCAGAGAAGTGTCTCTCTAGAAGCATTGGGACGGGGGCCCCTTCAAAATGTTGCAATGGGGCCCACAAAGTTCTGGCTACGCCCCTGGGTCAGAGTAAGCCACATTGGAATCTGAAAATACCCAGCCTGCCGGGAATGGGATGGAAGGCTAGCGGGCCACTGGGGGCAGTAACGGGGAAAATGGCTAACACAATTTTCAGTCACAGGGAGATTTATAAAAAAGGGTAATGTGGAGAAGGATTGTACTAACCTTTTATTCACACAGAGCAGGTCAGAGTAGTGCTGGAACCACTGTGGGCCAGCTAAAATTGTGGCTCTTGTGAATCTGAGAAGACCCCCACCCAACACACACTAGGGTTAGACTAGGGGGTTGGATTAAAGCCAGGAGAAGGAATGTGGTGAGTTCTCCGTTGGAGGCAGAAAGGGCACCTTGGTTGGTTGCATGATAAGTAACCTTGCCCAAAGCGTGGCGAGTGAAGCGAGCCTGCGTTTCCACTGATTGTATGGTTAAACGTACAAAATGACAACCAAAAATCTAAAACAGTGCTTTCGACCTTTATTGTGTTGACTATTTTCATGTCGACGTTTTGACCCTGTCGACCTAATGCATGTTGACCATAAACTATGTCTATCTAGACAGTGTAGACCTTCTATACCACACCCAAAATGGAGAAGTTGCCCATAGCAACCAATAAGGTTTTAACTCATTTCATAGACTGTACTATATAAATGACAGATAGGAGCTGATTGGCTACTTTGGGAAACTTCTCCACTCTACCTCTCTCCAAGGCTTGCTACATCTCCAGTGTTCATGTGTTGAAGTGTGTGTGTTACAAATGCAGATAGATTGTGTTTGCGAGTGAGAGATGGGGAGTGAGCATGTGAGTGTAGTAGCTGCAATATATAATGGGAGATGTATCAAACCTATGAGAGAGAACAAGTGTTAAAGTTGCCTGTAGCAACCAATTTAAATCTAGCTATAATTTATCAGCAAAGTCTATAAGATTAGAATTTGGTGCTTTTGGGTTGCTATGGGCAACGTCTCAATTTTATCTCTCTCAAAGGTTTAATACGTATGCCCCATAGAGAAATAGTATTGCTCAGTTCAATAGTAATATATAGATAACATGGATTATAGGGCTAAATGTAGGGGTAATGTTGTTGCAGTAAGTAAAATACTATTGTGCGGATATAAAAGTATTATTACAGTAGATTACTGGCTAGGGTTACAAGCTTTCAGAATTAAATATAAACAGTATTATTATTATTAATATTATTATTATTATTATTATTATTATTATCCTTTATTTATATGCCGCCAAAAGGGTTCCGTAGCACCCAATTACAGAGTACATAAACAAAATAATCCAAACAGGAAAATAGGGACTTATAGTTGAAGACAATATAGGACAAGTAAAGGGTAAATAAACATAGCTACAGCAGCAGATAACACTGACATAAGTATCAGGTGGCAGAAACCGCGGGATTTGGTGCCGGTGAAAACGGTTTAAGTAAGAGAAGAATAAGCACATGAGGGATGAGGACCCTGCTCGTGAGAGCTTACATTCTAAAGGGGAGGAGCAGACAGATAGGGGTGACACAGATGGGGTAGACAGTAAAAGACTGAAGGGCTATAAAAGTGCACTGTAAGGTTATATTAAGTAAAACAGTTATAGGTTGAGTATCCCGTATCCAAAAATTCCGAAATACGGAATTTTTTGAGTGAGACTGAGAAAGTGAAACCTTTATTTTCTGATATCTCAATGCACACAAACTTTGTTTAATACACAAAGTTATTAAAAATGTTGTATTAATTGACCTTCAGGCTGTGTGTATAAGGTGTATATGAAACATAAATGAATTGTGTGTATGTACAGAAACTTTGATTAATGCACAAAGTTATTAAAAATATTGGCTAAAATGACCTTTAGGCTGTGTGTATAAAGTGTATATAAAACATAAATGCATTCTGAGCTTAGACTTGGGTCCCATTGCCATGATATCTCATTATGGTATGCAATTATTCCAAAGTATGGAAAAATCCGATATCCAAAATACTTCTGGTCCCACGCATTTTGGATATGGAATACTTAACCTGTATTGCAGGGCTAAATATTCTCGCGGTAATTGCTATATAGTTGTAGATACTGCAAGATTGTTACACAGAAAATGCTATATAATGTATACTGGAAATAACTTGTTCATATAACCGGCATCTCTGAAAAACCAAATCTTTAGTAAATAAACCCCAAAATAGCCAACTCCAATACAAACCAGTTTTGTCACAGACTGGTATTTATCAATAGCGACATATATTAATATTATTAAACGAGTCATTTTTAGAGATGCTAATAACCTACAATTAACACATTATAAAGAAGCAAGTAATGGCTATCCTCTATTTGCCAGAAATAGTCAAAACCTCCACTGAAAATAATAAAAATCTGACTTTACTACATCAGTAAAACTCAGACATTTAGACGGGAAAGGAATAACATAAGATCAGGAGTAGCTAGATATCAATTGAATGACAAAACTTTTTGGAAGCGTTAATAGAGATTGCCAGTACTGTCCCTCATCAAAGATGGCGCCTTCCGTACTACAGCGCAGATCCGGAAGCGCCTGTGACGGATATAGCGGAAGTCTTGCCTTAGTTCCGGTCTCTATCGTACAGGCCGCTGGGGAAGATGGTGAGTGTCATGGTTTCCCGGCGAGCTCTATCAGGTTCTATCGGCCTCCATCCACCCATCGCGGGGTCCACAGACGCCTGCTCCGGCGGCGACCTGCCTCCCCGGTGACCCGTGCTTCGGTATTGGCAGATGGGTGATGTTAATGGGGTTTTGGTGTAAAAGTTGATTGGAGGCCTCGGACGCTGGATGGGTGTATGGGATGAGTGCCTATGGCCGGTGGTACGGAAGCCCCTGGTGACCATATCCATATACACTCGTTCCTTCATATATGTGAGCTAGTGAACAGTGTGCTATATACTGTGCAATGTGTGTGTTTATATAGATCCGTGCGTGTGTATATAAATAAATCTCTCCTATATAGAGTATCGGTGACAGTAGATATGGGGTATGGTGGTGTTACCCATATTTATGGATCCAGTGATTGAAGTCTTAATTGTTATTGTTTCCTTTGCATTCATCAGTGATGTTCCTAAATAAATGTCTGAACATATGACAACCTGTGATTCCCACTTGTTGCTGAGATAAGTGCTGCGCTCTCAGTCAGCGCAAGGCTTTGCATGGTTTCCCGTTCTAAGACTGGACTGTCTCTTTGCATTTACTCTAGACGAAGGGAACATCGTCATTTGGAAAGCGCCGCAACAAGACGCACACTCTGTGCCGTCGCTGCGGCTCCAAGGCCTACCATCTGCAGAAGTCAACGTGTGGCAAGTGCGGGTACCCCGCAAAGCGCAAGAGAAAGTGTGAGTACGGCGCGTCACTGGGGAAGGGATACTGTTAGGCCTGTTTTATATATATTATAAGCTGTATGATCAAGCGGTTCATGCTTTCGATCAGTTAATTACTGCACTATGTACTAAGCCTTAGAAAGTGGAGCAAAATAAAGAACCAACCAATCGGCTCCTGACATTTTTCAAACACAGCCTGTAACATGATAGTTAGGAGCTGATTGGTACTTTCTCTCTCCAAGGCTTGATACATTTCCCCCTTACTGAGTAAACTGGAGCTATATGATCTCACTTCAGCTGTGTATTGCACATACTGGGGAAATCAAATCAGTATGATGAATTCGGGTTGCTGTTCCAGAACAGCTAGTGGTACCTGTCTGTGGTGCAAATTTAGCCTTGCACGCATAGAGGTGCTCAGGGAACCTTCTACAGTAACTGGCTGATATGTGTGCGGCTCCCTGACAGCACAACACATGTAAATGAGTTCACAGTAGAGACGCCCCATGGGAAAAAAAGTGGTTTTTATTTAATTTATTTCTTTTGTTCCTTTTTAGACAACTGGAGTGCTAAGGCCAAGAGACGCAACACTACCGGCACTGGCCGTATGAGACATCTGAAGGTTGTGTACCGCAGGTTCAGGTAAGACTAATATATACGCCTTTATATGTAGCGCGCACATATTATGCGGTGCGTTACGGAGAATATTTGTCCATTTACATCAGTCCCTGCCCCAGTGGGGTTTAGTCAGTTCCCTAGCAAATACACTATGGAGATTTTTATTTATTATTCCCAAGAAACCTGTTATAGGGATGTATTCAATTGCTGTCCGACGGAGAGGATCTGACAGTTCACTATTCAATTAGTGGCCAAATCAGACTGGTTTTGGCTGTTAGACAATGGCAGTCCGACTTTTTTTAAAGTCTGATTAACATTGTTGGAAATGCAGCTAAAACCTGTTGGATTTGGCCGCTAAATCCGACAACACGTGGATCTGTGGCTAATCCGCCGGTCCACACGTTTTCTGACAAGTCTGAATTGCCGACCTGTCGGAAAAACAGCAGCCCCATTGAATAGGTCAAATCACTATTCCAACCTAAAGTTGGAAACTGACGTCTTTCCGACAAGGCGCCAGTTCCGACTATAATTGAATTCACCCCATGACCTGCTAGTTTGTTTTGGCATTGTGGGAAGGTACCCCCACATCAATGTTTGTTCTCAGCCACTGTACCTTGAAAGTAAATCCTGTCTGAATTGTCTACTTAGAGGTCAACTCTGGTTCTGTGAGCTGATTTCACAGTGAATTATTACTACCAGTTATTTATATAGCGCACACATATTCTGCAGCGTTTTACAGAGAATATTTGGCCATTCACATGAGTCCCTGCCCCAGTGGAGCTTACAATCTATATTCTCTATCACATGTGTGTATGCACGCACGCATGCTAGGGATACATTTTATTGGGTCCCAATTAACCTACCAGTATATTTTTGGATTGTGGGAGGAAACCCATGCAAGTACGGGGAGACTATATAAACTCCACACAGACCAGGTGGGAATTGAACTCATGACCTCAATGCTGTGAAGCAGTAATGCTAACCATTACATCGTCCGTACTGTCAAATTATATTTATTTTTCAAACTTGTGTTGCTTTTTCTCATCAAACATCATTTTTATTTTATTTTTTTGTGCGCTCTTGGAGAGGGGTTTAACCACTTAACTGACTATTTATTTCGTCGAAAACCGCTCTGAATTTGTTTTTTTACGAGTGAATTAAGTGAAGAACATGACTTTAACCCTATCCCAAATGATTTTAGTAAAAAAAAAAAAGGAATTTTTTGTTTAAATAAATATTTTTTTTTCAATCATCGATCGGAAACATTGCGACTTTCATTTTGAAAGCCGGGACAGTCTGCAGGTATGCAGGGGGGGTCTGGGGGTGGCTTGGGAGGGTTAATTTACTCTCCCCAGCGGCTGCCATTGTCTGCAGCCGCTGGAGGGGGAAGATCCTGCCGTGCTGACTGATCAGCAGTGATCGGCAGCAGGCAGACACAGGGGGAGAGTACAGGGAGGCAGAGGGACCTTCCGGTCCCTCTGACAGCAGCAGCGGAGGGAAGTTTCTCTTCCCTGCTGCTGCTAACACTCTATATCTGACTGGTCGCATCCTGTGCGACCAGGTCAGATAGAGCACTTGCAGGCATTGTCGTATCTGATGCGCCCATGCCAGGCAAGTGGTTAAGTATTCTAATTTGGCCAATACAAGAGGACATTTTTCAGGTGACTTCTGTGCCCCTGGCCCACCCACCAAATACTGGAAAAACTAATTTACAGCAAAACACTGTCATATTAATAAATGCAAAAATCATCCATAGTGTTAAAAACAAAAAAAACAAAAACTAAACTTCCAGTACTTGTGGTAACTAACAGCCTACTATATGGTTCTATCCCACCCCCCTTTCAGACGGCGGCTCTGACTTCGGTTGTCCCTTGTTGGTGCAGTTTACACTGCATATATGGGTGCAGCGGCACTGGTCTGCTGGCGCTTGGAGGGGACGGAAACTTTCAAGTGCTGGGAATGCGGTTCTCTCTATGCTGTGGATGGGTTCGGGTTACCCGTTCACCCTGCCCTGTAACCAGAGTACTTTCTAGGACCAACTCTGCAAGCTACCCATGTCGGATTCCCTGCTAACTGGGTTTTTCTGAGTTGAAGTAGCGGTGTGAGAAAGGGGTATCCATTGCCACTTTTTTGGATTCGGGATTTCCCCACTTTCCTGCCTTTCTGTCTGACTCTTGCGTTTCTTGGGTGTCTGGCATTTCTAATTGAATTGACTCCTTGGGATGTGGAATTAATATGTTCTAGGTGTCGCTTGAAATATTGGCATTTTAAAACTCCTACCAAGTCGGGCATACTAGCTAGTGGTCTGTCACGTGCTATAGAATGGTGTCAGTGCAGCTTCATATTTCTGTGGAGACTCTTAGGAGAATTAAAATGCCAATTTTCATAGAAGTTGTCACTTAGGATCAATGCCCAAAACCCTAAGTAACTTCAGTTACCAGGACAGTCAGTGATGTGAGGACACACAGGGATCTGACATTGTGTGGACGTGGTCTGTTACTGAGCCATAATAGTTCTCTAAACCATAACCTTATACAGTATATTAATCACTTGTAACGTGTTCCATAGTTGGAGGTTTGCACTTTAATTGTCAGCTAGTTTCTCAGTTGGAAATCTGTAATGCAGGGTTATGTTAGTCTTAAGGGGGGTACACTTAGAGATGTGCGCTTAAATTCTAAGCGATCGGACTAGATCGCTCCGTGTGTATAGCCAGAGCGATAACTATGTGTGACGCTATCGCTGATTTTCGATTGACCTGTAGTCAGATCGCTCGCTTCACCGCTGTGGTGGCACAGCACACATCTATGGGACCCATCTCTCCGTGTGTACCCCCTGCCCCCCCCTTCCTTTATTAAACAATACATTTGCTTATGTGCAATGCATGCTCATGTTGCAGGAAGTATTGAGGCTTTCATGTAGCTGTAAGTGGTGAGCAGGAATCTCTCCACCCTCGCACATCAATGTCTGTCCTCTTACTGTGAAACCGAGGAATTGATAACTAGTTTTTTTTGTCCGTCAAGAGACCGAACTGGAATTACAGCTTTAATAATTATAGCATCGTTGATGTAAAAAGTAAATTGTGTGGGTAGCATCTACTGACTGACAAGGCAGTGCTGGATATCTGAAAGTAGAGCCTGTGTAATCGGGATATAGGTGCCTCAGTGACCGGCATTGCAGTAAAGATCAGCATCACTTTCACAGCTGTTCTGCATCTGACCCCAAACTTGGAAACATTTGTTCTGGACCTTTGAAAATCCATCCATTAGACCTCAGTGCTGTAACATAATGGCGCTATTTCAATGAAGTGTGATGGGTGTCGACTCCACGTCGAAGGCCTTGTGCACACTAAATAAACGAATACCCCGTTAACACCGCCACAAAAACCCAGGTTATTGCTGTGTTAACCAAGGTCCAGTGACCTGGGAGTCCAACCAGGAATGATCTGGTATACAGGGCAGTGTGATTGGATAACCTGTCCACAGCATAGGGGGAGACGCATTCCTGGTGACTGGAGATAATGTAATCTCCAATCCCCCGCAGGATCTCTGGACCAGCCTCATGTGTGACTGGGGTTCATGCTGCTGTGACGCTGCTTGAAACTCTGGGGCAGATGTATTAACCTGGAGAAGGGATAGATAAGTGCAAGGTGATAACGCACCAGCCAATCATTACAGATTTGAAAAATGATAGGAGCTGATTGGCTGGTGCATTATCACCTTCCACTTATCACTGGTTTATCACTTTATCCCTTCTCCAGGCTTAAGGGCCCCATACACTTATGACATGACGGTTCAATTTCGTCCAGCCTCCCCGTTGGTTAGATAGTATTAGATATATCATATGCAGTTTTTTGTTTGTTTTTTACATACAATGTATCTTTTACTATCCTATCTATTTACTGCGGGATCCGACATATCACGAGTGCAGCACTCGTGATATGTCTGATCTAGGGGGATCTCAGCCGATGCTCACGGGAACGCGCATCGGATCGGGGGGAAAGCACACTGAAATGCCAGATTTCACCCAATATATCTGGCCGAATGCCCGAATTGGGCTGAAATCGGGCATAATCGGCTTAGTGTATGGGGCCCTTTACAGTCATTAGGTCGACATGAATTTTTCACTTTTTTTATTTTTTTATTTTATTTGTTTGAACTTTTTTCATACTTTACGTTCCACATGGACTACGATTGGGAACGGTAACCTGTGCCAAGTGCTGCGGTAGCGGAGCGAGGCACCTTGCCCGAAGCATGGCGAGCGAAGTGAGGGGACACTGCACTAATTGGGGTTCCCCGTCACTTTACTAAGAAAACTACACCAAAAAAAGTTTTAAAAAAACCTGTTGACCTTTGTCCATGTCGACCTAATGACCTATACCCCTTCTCCAGGCTTAATACAGTACATCTGCCCCCTTGTGTCAGTAACCTGGGCTGGACCTGGAATTTTGGCCTGAAAGGTTACCTGTTGCTACAGGTCACTGATCCTTATGGAAAATGTGTGATGTATTGTGGGTCAGTGAGTAGAGAAGACTTCCTGTATTAATTGTAGGTGTCTGCTATGAATGGATGCAGATCACTGTGCTGGTGGTAAAGTGTGATTGTTCCTACTGGGCATGAGGCCGTACAGAGGTGAACAGTGCACACTCACCAGATCTGGGTGCTACAGGGGGACATTCATTGAGGCAGCCGGTTTCCAGGATTAAGTACATAAGCTGTTTTTCTTTTTAATATGTCCACCCATTTAGCATCCTGCATTATGTACTGTAGATCCTGTCCCTTATTCCACTCTAGGTATCGCTAATATTTCTCCAATATGCTCAGCAGTGTGATCTATTGAAGCTTATCAATGATGTCAAAAATATAAATGTCTGAACATATGAGTTCTCTAGTGATTTCACTTGTGTTACTGAGATAAGCTGCCATAATGACTCTCGCCCATCTGTGTGTTTGTCCCGGTGTAATGATCCTTCTCTCTCCCTACAGGAATGGATTCCGTGAAGGCACAACGCCCAAACCCAAGAGAGCCGCAGTGGCAGCCTCAAGCTCATCTTAAGGACAAATATTTGTTAAAATAAATGTTGCTAAAAATGTTTTCTTGTATCTGTTTTTGTACAATGTTTCCTGTGTGTACACATCCTCACAGCTGGGACAGCAGATGTTATGTCCTCCAAAGGGTTAAGGGGTTAAATGCAAAGCTAGGCTCACAACTGAGTGCAGGCCGGATGTGACAGTGGATTTATGATGTGGGTGGCTTTATCCTTAGAAAATAAAACGTTAGATTTACAGATTGTCTCCTGCGTTTAACAACTCAATATAAATGTCCTGATGTATGAGAAGCCTGACTTGTGTTAAGGGGTATATTCAATAATAGTCGGATCCATTCCGACATCCAGTTGGAATGGATTCGACAACACCTATTCAATGCCGAATCCAACTGTCTGATTTGGTAGTACACAAGGACCCGTCCTGCAGCTGCATATGCGCTGACAGCAGCGGCCAGGTGCACAGATGGCGGCGGGCGAGAGCAGGATAGCGGTGAGGGTAAGCTGGGCGACGGTGGGGGCAGGGACAGAGGTGCCTGCGGGGAGAGTACAGATCGGGGGGGTGCTGCTGCAGGGAGAGAGGTGGCTGCTGATCCATGCACTGCCCGCAGCACCCACTTGTCTTCTCACCTCAATCCGACTGGTTTTCAAATCGGATTGAGTTTGTTGGAAAGGGGGCCAAAACCTGTTGCATTTGGCCCAGTTTCTGACAGAAGGATGTGGATCGGCGGCTAGTCTGCCAATCCACGTGTTTTCCGACAAGTCGGGAATCCCTGACTTGTCGGAAAAAAATCAGCTCCTAGTGAATACGTCTGAACCCCTTCCAACCTATTTCTGTTGGAAGCTGCCGTTTCTCCGACAAGATGGCAGCTTTCGACAGTTATTGAATATACCCCTAAGTATGCAAATGTTATAGTTGGTGGAAGGCATTCTGGGTACATTACATGGCAGTCCTGGGAGTCAGGGCTTCACCCATCAGAATTTTGGAACAGGAAGTGGATTTGCTCTGGAATAATGCATTCAGCTTCTGACACAATGTATTTAGGCTTACTTCAGACTTTAATCCATGCAGAATAGATAAGGAGTCGTATAAAAGGCCTGCCTAGGAGCCGCTAGTAGGGCGGCCAATACAGTCTAGGCTCGTTACTTATACTCCTTTCATCCGAGCAAAGGGCCAAGGTCGGTTTTATTCATCACGGACACCTTCTGTGGTCAATGCTTGACCACTGGTTTGTTGCTGTTCTACATCTCACTTTGCCAGCCATATATCACAGCCCAGTTACTAGTTCTATTGCACGTTTCACTCCTACATTGAGTATTTTCCCTATACAGTAAAGCAAGTATTCTTGGGTTTTCCTGTATCTGTTTGGTTAATATTGGTATAGAATTAGTGGTCTCCCTCCTTCATGTCTCTAATTATTGGAGGACACGGAGTAATTTTGTGACCACTTTGAAGTGGTATCCAGACTCTAGGTAGACATGCAAAAAGGTCAATGAGTTTTTTTTATTTTATTTTATTTTATTTTGAACTTTTTCATACTTCACGAACCACGTGGACTACGATCAGGAACAGTAACCTAGGCAGAGCACAGCGGTAGCGGGGCACCTTGCCCGAAGCATGGTGAGCTAACACTGCACTAATTGGGGATCCCAATGACACCATAAAACATAAACTTGTGTTGACCTTTTTTCATGTTGACAATCTTTCACTTCAACCTAGCCACTGTTGACCAATAGGTGTTGATCCTGAGTCCCATACCCCTTTGAAGCATGTGGGAACATCGGGGCAGATGTATTAACCAGGAAAAGGCATAAGGAAGTGATAAAGGCACCAGCCAATCAGATCCTAACTGTTAATTTACATATTGGAGCTGATTGGCTGGTGCTTTTATCACCTTGCACATATCACTGGTTTATCACTTCCTTATGCCTTCTCCAGGTTAATACATCTGCCCCACTATTCCTTATGCTACATGTTTCCTTATGATGTCAGGTGGGTTGGGTACGGGATTGCGGCGGTCAGAATATTGATGCTGGGATTCCAACCGCTAGAATGCCGGCAGGGTGGTGAGCACAACAAAGCCCCTTGCGGGCGCACCATCTTGGCACAGGTTCTAATCCCACTCCAGCATTCTGGCCACTGGGAACCTGACTACTTCCCTGTCAGGTTTATGGGAACTTATAAATATACACTGCTCAAAAAAATAAAGGGAACACTAAAATAACACATCCTAGATCTGAATGAATGAAATATTCTTATTAAATACTTTCTTTACATAGTTGAATGACACAAAAATTACCAATGGAAATCAAATTTATTAACCCATGGAGGTCTGGATTTGGAGTCACTCAAAATTAAAGTGGAAAAACACTACAGGCTGATCCAACTTTGATGTAATGTCCTTAAAACAAGTCAAAATGAGGCTCAGTGGTGTGTGTGGCCTCCACGTGCCTGTATGACCTCCCTACAATGCCTGGGCATGCTCCTGATGAGGTGGCGGATGGTCTCCTGAGGGATCTCCTTCCAGACCTGGACTAAAGCATCCGCCAACTCCTGGACAGTCTGTGGTGCAATGTGGCATTGGTGGATGGAGCGAGACATGATGTCCCAGATGTGCTCAATTGGATTCAGGTCTGGGGAACGGGCAGGCCAGTCCATAGCATCAATGCCTATGTCTTGCAGGAACTGCTGACACACTCCAGCCACATGAGGTCTAGCATTGTCTTGCATTAGGAGGAACCCAGGGCCAACTGCACCAGCATATGGTCTCACAAGGGGTCTGAGGATCTCATCTTGGTACCTAATGGCAGTCAGGCTACCTCTGGCGAGCACATGGAGGGCTGTGCGGCCCCCCCAAAGAAATGCCACTCCACACCATTACTGACCCACTGCCAAACCGGTCATGCTGGAGGATGTTGCAGGCAGCAGAACGTTCTCCTTGGCGTCTCCAGACTCTGTCACGTGCTCAGTGAGAACCTGCTTTCATCTGTGACTAGCACAGGGCACCAGTGGCGAATTTGCCAATCTTGGTGTTCTCTGGCAAATGCCAAACATCCTGCACGGTGTTGGGCTGTAAGCACAACCCCCACCTGTGGACGTCGGACCCTCATGGAGTCTGTTTCTGATCGTTTGAGCAGACACATGCACATTTGTGGCTTGCTGGAGGTCATTTTGCAGGGCACTGGCAGTGCTCCTCCTGTTCCTCCTTGCATAAAGGTGGAGGTAGCGGTCCTGCTGCTGGGTTGTTGCCTTCCTACGGCCTCCTCCACGTCTCCTGATGTACTGGCCTGTCTCCTGGTAGCGCCTCCATGCTCTGGACACTACGCTGACAGACACAGCAAACCTTCTTGCCACAGCTCGCATTGATGTGCCATCCTGGATGAGCTGCACTACCTGAGCCACTTGTGTGGTTGTAGACTCCGTCTCATGCTACCACTAAAGTGAAAGCACCGCCAGCTTTCAAAAGTGACCAAAACATCAGCCAGAAAGCATAGAAGCTGAGAAGTGGTCTGTGGTCACCACCTGCAGAACAACTCCTTTATTGGGGGTGTCTTGCTAATTGCCTATAATTTCCACCTGTTGTCTATTCCATTTGCACAACAGCATGTGAAATTGATTGTCAATCAGTGTTGCTTCCTAGGTGGACAGTTTGATTTCATAGAAGTGTGATTGACTTGGAGTTACATTGTGTTGTTTAAAGGTGGGTACACACTATTAGATATATCTGCAGATATATCTATGTACGGATCGGGCAGTGTGCTGTGCATACACACAGCCCGATCCGTCGGGGGACTGACGTCATGAACTGGGCGGGCGGGCGCGCCCGCCCAGTTCACCTGTCAATCACCGCCGGCCGCCGCAGCATGTGTACGGGCGGTCGGACGACCGCTCCGTACACACACAGCGACGGGCCAATATATCGTTAGATATATTGGCTGTCGGCTGTGCTGCGCAGCCGACGCGATACGTCTGTGAACGACGGAGTTCACAGACGTATCGCCCGTACACACTGGCCGACGCTCCCGCGATGTATCGGCCGTTCAAGAGAACGGCCGATACATCGACCAGTGTGTACGGGCCTTAAGTGTTCCCTTTATTTTTTTGAGCAGTGTATTTAGGTCCATTACGTCAGCAGGGCAGTTAGTATTGCAAAGCCAGAAACAAAAACCTCTCTAGAACAATGCGCAACAAGGTAAATTTATTGGGGATTGGAGATGACCGGATTGGTTAATGTCAGGCAGAGCATATTTCGCATGGAAGTGAGATGTTGGTAAGTGAGCTCTATTTTGCACTTGGATCCCAATACTATAAATATGGTTAGCACAGATCTACTTGTAAAGCTATATTTCTCTTACGTCCTAGAGGATGCTGGGGACTACGTAAGGACCATGGGGTATAGACGGGCTCCGCAGGAGACATGGGCACTGTAAGACTTTAGATGGGTGTAAACTGGCTCCTCCCTCTATGCCCCTCCTCCAGACCTCAGTTATATCCTGTGCCCAGGCAGACTGGATGCACTGCAGGGGAGCTCTACTGAGTTTCTCTGAAAAGACTTTTGTTAGGTTTTTTTATTTTCAGGGAGCACTGCTGGCAACAGGCTCCCTGCTTCGTGGGACTGAGGGGAGAGAAGTAGACTCACTTTCCTGGACTGATGGGCTCTGCTTATTAGGCTACTGGACACCATTAGCTCCAGAGGGTCGGTACACAGGTGTCGTCCTTGCTGTTCGTCCCGGAACCGCGCCGCCGTCCTCACAGAGCCGGAAGATAGAAGCCGGGTGAGTATATGAAGAAAGAAAACTTCAAAGGCGGTAGAATACTTCAGATATTCAGAGAGGTACCGCGCAGCGGTTGCGCTGCGCAACGTTGCTCTCACACAAGGCACAGCAAGGGTGCAGAGCGCAGGGGGGGCGCCCTGGGCAGCAATAATTACCTCAAATAAGACTGGCACCAGTATCAGATACTGCGGAGGCAGTATATTATAAAACCCCCGCCACTATAAAAAATTAGCGGGACCGAAGCCCGCCGGCGAGGGGGCGGGGCTTGATCCTCCAGCACTAACCAGCGCCATTTTCTCCACAGGCAAGCTGCAGAGAAGCTGCTCCCGGACTCTCCCCTGCTGTACAAGTAACAGAGGGCAAAAACGAGGGGGGGGGGGCACATTTATTTGGCGCAATGTGTATATATATATATATATATATATATATATATGTGTATAAAAAGAGCGCTGTACAGGATTTTGTGTCCAGTGGCGCTGGGTGTGTGCTGGCATACTCTCTCTGTCTCTCCAAAGGGCCTTATTGGGGGGCTGTCCCCATATTCATATATCCCAGTGTGTGTGGGGGTGTCAGTACGTGTGTGTCGGCATGTCTGAAGCGGAAGGCTCGTCTAGGGAGGATGCAGAGCAGATGGTGGTGGTGTCTCCGTCGGCACAGCCGACACCGGATTGGTTGCATATGTGGAATGTTTTAAATGCAAATGTGACTATTACATAAAAGATTGGACAAAGCAAAGTCCAGGGAAAAAGCAGGGAGCCAAGCCATGGCTTGGACTGTGTCACAAGGCCCTTCAGGGTCTCATAAACGTCCCCATTCCCAGATAGCAGACACTGATACCGACACGGATTCCGACTCCAGTGTCGACTATGAAGAGTATTCATTATATGATTATTGCATTAAAAGATGTTTTTGCATATCACAAAGGACCCCTCTGTCCCAGACACAAGGATCTGCATGTTTAAGGAAAAGAAACATGAGCTGAACGCTTCATTTGAAAAAGCTTGGGAAACTCCAGACAAGAGACTGCAGGTTCCCAAGAAAATTATTAAGGCGTATCCTTTCCCCTCACATGACGGGTTACGGTGGGAATCCTCGCCCACGGTGGACAAGGCCTTGACGCGCTTGTCCAAAAAGGTTGCACTGCCGTCCCCGGACACGACAGTCCTCAAGGATCCTGCTGATCGCAGACAGGAAACTACCTTAAAATCAATCTATACGCATACGGGTGCCCTGCTCAGACCGGCAGTAGCGTCGGCATGGGTGGGTAGCGCGATTGCAGCGTGGGCAGATAACTTGTCATCTGACATTGAGACCCTAGATAAAGATAGTATTTTGTTGACCTTGGGTCACATTAAGGACGCAGTGTTATGTATGAGAGAGGCTGCGAGAGATATTGGGCTGTTGGGTTCAAGAGCCAATGCCATGGCAGTTTCTGCTAGAAGGTCCCTGCGGACCCGTCAATGGACAGGTGATGCTGATTCAAAGAGACATATGGAGGCTTTACCTTACAAGGGTGAAGTTTTATTTGGGGAGGGCCTCGCGGACCTGGTTTCCACAGCTACCGCGGGTAAGTCTTCTTTTTTGCCTTACGTTCCCCCGCAGCAAAAGAAAACACCTCAGTACCAGATGCAGTCTTTTCGGTCGCATAAGTTCAGAAAGGGTCGGGGCTCTTCCTTCCTCGCCAGATGTAGAGGTAGAGGGAAAAGAACGCCAGCTACGGCTAGTTCCCAGGAACAAAAGTCTTCCCCAGCCTTTACAAAATCCACCGCATGACACTGGGATTCCGCTGAGGGAGACCGCACCGGTGGGGGCACGTCTTCGACTCTTCAGCCAGGTGTGGGTTCAGGCGGATTTGGATCCTTGGGCGATCGAAATTGTATCCCAAGGCTACAAAGTGGAGTTCGAAGAGGTGCCTCCTCACCGATTTTTCAAATCGGCTTTGCCAGCTTCTCCCCCAGAGAGGGAAATAGTTTCAGCTGCCATACAAAAGCTGTGTCAACAGCAAGTGATTATCAAGGTTCCCCTAATGCAACAGGGGAAGGGGTTTTATTCAACCCTATTGTGATCCCGAAGCCGGATGGCTCGGTCAGACCGATTCTGAATCTAAAATCCCTGAACCTATATTTGAAAAGGTTCAAATTCAAGATGGAATCTCTCCAGACAGTGATCTCCAGCCTGGAAGGGGGGGATTTTATGGTGTCACTAGACATAAAGGATGCATACCTTCATGTCCCCATATATCCGCCTCATCAGGCGTACCTGAGATTCGCTGTACAGGATTGTCATTACCAGTTTCAGACGTTGCCGTTTGGGCTTTCCACGGCCCCGAGAATTTTCACCAAGGTAATGGCGGAAATGATGGTGCTCCTGCACAAGCAAGGAGTCACAATTATCCCATACTTGGACGATCTCCTGATAAAGGCAAGATCGAGAGTTCAGTTACTGAAGAGCGTGTCTCTCTCCCTGAGAGTACTACAACAACACGGCTGGATTCTAAATCTACCAAAGTCGCAGTTGGTTCCGACTACTCGGCTGTTATTTTTGGGCATGGTTCTGGACACAGAAAAAATGAGGGTTTTTCTCCCTACGGAAAAGGCCCAGGAACTCCAGAACATGGTCAGGGACCTGCTAAAACCAAAAAGAGTGTCAGTTCATCAATACACTCGAGTATTGGGAAAGATGGTGGCGGCCCACGAGGCCATTCCGTTCGACAGGTTCCATGCGAGAACTTTTCAGTGGGACTTTCTGGACAAGTGGTCAGGGTCCCTTCTACAAATATATCAGAGAGTAAGCCTGTCCCCCAGGGCCAGGGTATCTCTCCTGTGGTGGCTCCAGAGTGCTCACCTTCTAGAGGGTCGCAGGTTTGGCATTCAAGACTGGGTTCTGGTGACCACGGATGCGAGCCTCCGAGGATGGGGAGCTGTCACACAATAAAGAAATTTTCAGGGAATATGGTCAAGCCAGGAGGCTTGTCTACACATCAATGTGCTGGAATTAAGGGCCATATACAACGGCCTACAACAAGCGGAGAATCTTATTCGCAACCTACCCGTTCTGATTCAGTCAGACAACGTCACAGCCGTGGCGCATGTAAACCGCCAGGGCGGGACAAGGAGCAGAGCAGCAATGGCAGAAGCCACCAGGATTCTTCGCTGGGCGGAAAATCATGTAAGCGCTCTCTCAGCAGTCTTCATTCCGGGAGTAGACAACTGGGAAGCAGACTTCCTCAGCAGACACGATCTCCATCCAGGAGTGTGGGGTCTTCATCAAGAGGTCTTTGCAGAGGTAACAAGTCATTGGGGACTTCCTCAAATAGACATGATGGCATTACGCCTCAACAAAAAGCTTCGGATGTATTGTTCCAGGTCGAGGGAACCTCAGGCAGTGGCGGTGGACGCCCTAGTGACACCGTGGGTGTTTCAGTCGGTCTATGTGTTCCCTCCACTTCCACTCATCTCAAAAATATTGAGAATCATAAGACGAACAAGAGTGCAGACAATACTCATTGTCCCAGATGGGCCTCGAAGGGCCTGGTATTCAGATCTTCAGGAAATGCTAATAGAAGATCCGTGGCCTCTTCCTCCCAGGGAGGACCTGTTGCAACAGGGGCCCTGTGTGTTCCAATACTTATCGCGGTTACGTTTGGCGGCATGGCGGTTGAACACCAAATCCTAGCTCGGAAAGGTATTCAGAGGGAAGTCATCCCTACTCTGATCAAAGCTAGGAAGGAAGTAACGGCGAAACATTATCACCGTATCTGGAGAAAATATGTGTCTTGGTGTGAAGCCAAGAATGCTCCTACGGAAGATTTTCAGCTGGGTCGTTTTCTCCACTTTCTACAGACAGGAGTGGATATGGGCCTAAAGTTAGGCTTCATTAAGGTGCAGATTTCGGCCTTATCTATATTCTTTCAGAAGGAATTGGCTTCTCTCCCAGAAGTCCAGACTTTTGTAAAGGGAGAATCAGAATCAGCTTTATTGGCCAGGTGTACTCACGTACACTAGGAATTCTTTGTGGTACAATGCATCGCCAAGCAGCAACATGAAGGGGGAATACATAGCATACGAAGGGGGAAGAACATAGCATACATTACACACATTACACGTATGAGTTGATACTGCACATTGCAACTGTACAATAGACTCAACATATTAGACATATTATACACGTAGGACTAAACACAAAGGCTGCTTGGCAGAGCAGCACCGAGGCAGCCATCCGCGGCGCCAACTAGAACTCAAACAATGCACATAATACAGAAGATTTAAGTATTACATCAAAAGATAAACCACACAGACAATAAAGACAGAAAGCATAATGCAGGGTTGGTGTAAGCATTTTGGGTAATAACCTCCAGGGGTTGTGTATTCCACCCTCACAAGGTACCAGGTGCGGCAGCCATCTTAGGCGCTCTGCGTAGGATTACCCAGGGTGGAATAGTCCACCCCTAGAAGAGAACACAAAACGGGGAGATTGCAGAGTCCTGAGGTTCAGAGTAGGGTTCCAATAAAACCATCAGGTCCATGTATTTTTCATCCCATCCACAAGTTTACCAGATAAGGCAACCATGTTGGGCGCACTACGAAGGTTAGACAGTGGGAGATGAGCCATACAAGGGCCAAATGCATTCACGGGAAAACTGACACGAGTGTAGGAGTATGCTATACCCTGCATGGAAAGATCCAAATGAAGCACACCCTGCCCATGGAGGAACCATCCGAGGCAGCCATGTGAGGCGCACTGTGTAGGTTACTGCTGGCAGTGTGTGCAACCAATGGAGGTACACATTACAGGAATAGCACACAGTGGGGGGAAAGTACCCTGTAAGAAGAAAGAAGAGAAAGACACATTTGCAGGAAAACATTAATTTGTGCTGCACATCCAGTCTCCTTTTGTGCCCCCAGTGGCACCATGGGACCTTAACGTGGTGTTACAGTTCCTTAAATCACAGTGGTTTGAACCTCTTCAAACAGTTGAATTAACATTTCTCACTTGGAAGGTGGTCATGTGGTTGGCCTTGGCATCCGCGAGGCGGGTGTCCGAATGTTATGCACACCAGTGCCTGCAGGAAAGTACTGGTGTCAGAACTGTTATGCACTCCAGTGCCTGCAGGAATGTACTGGTGTTTGAACTGTTATGCAAAACAAATGGACTCACAGACAGACTGGGGAATATGACATAACGTACACAGAAGGTGATAGGGTAACAAAATACACACAAGGTGAACAGAGAAGCCCAGAGGCTAAGGAACTGGGTATCTCCCTTGTATTAGAACTGCTCAGATGGGAAAAGCAAGATGTTGTGTTTTAATACGTAGAGAACCCGAAATGCTGTTGCTAAGGGCAACAGCAAAACCCTAAAGGGTTACCAACGGGTGTGGCAGTAAACTCCTTGGTCAGAGATGGAATGATAGACACAAGGAGAGTCTCCACAATCCTAATTCTCACTTGCAGTGCACAGGTTCAGCTTACTGCCACTAAACTGACCCCTGACACCTAGCACAGTGAGACAGGATTAGACAGGCAAGTCTTAGAATACAGCCGCAAACTTGCTAAGTTCACAGAGTAGTAACAGAACCCCAGCAAGCTAAACGACTGACTCCAGTCTTACTGCTAGGTCTGGATTGGCAGAGTGTAATACCAAATCCCCAGGCCTATTTGCAGTAAGCAACAAACAAATACAAAGCTACACAGTACTGGTTAACTTTCAGGAACTGACTAACCAACAAAGATTCAGCAGCATCTGCTTACCCTGAGAAGAGGCCTTATAAAGCAGGTGCTGTCCACGCCCCACTCAGACCTCACAGACTGTGAGCACAAAAACCAGCACCGGATCCCCTGCCGTGCACAGAGCCTATAACCACTGCACAGCAAAAGACCCGAACCGGAGTATCAGCTGCGCTCAGGTTACTCCGCTAGCACTTGTCTCCCGGTTGCCATGACGACGTGGCAGCACAGGGCAGGAGACCCTAACAGTACCCCCCCTCTGACGAGGGGTCAAAGAACCCCTACCACCGGGTTTATCAGGGAACTGCGAGAAGAAAGAGCGTATCAGTCTGGGGGCATGAAGATCACAACTGCGCACCCACGACCGCTCCTCCGGGCCATACCCCTTCCAGTGCACCAAAAATGACAGCCGACCCCGAACCACCTTGGAGTCAAGAATCCTTTCAACAACAAACTCCCTCTGGCCACGTATCAGAAGAGGGGAAGGTCTTCCACTGGAAGAAGGATTACTAATCGCCCGTTTTAAAAGGGAACAATGAAATGTTTTATTGATACCCAAAGAACGGGGCAGATCTAACTGAAATGCCACCGGATTGATAACCCTGGTGATCTTATAAGGGCCGATGAACCGGGGGCCTAACTTATGAGATGGCTGTCTCAACTTCAAATTCTTGGTAGACAACCAGACGAAGTCTCCTAATTTGAAGCTGCAGGGTCTTTTCCGCTTATCAAAAACCCTTTTGGTCACTAATGACACAGACACAAGGGCTTTCTTCACTTTCCGCCAAATACCTCTAAGGACCGAAACCACAGAGGAACCACCAGGCGTGGAGTCCAGGGGGTCAAAAGAATTGGCCTTAGGATGATGCCCATACACACAAAGGAAGGGAGAGATCCCTGTAGCAGAGTGAGCCGCGTTGTTATAGGCAAACTCCGCCATGGACAGATGAGCAACCCAGTCAGTCTGACACTTGGAGACATAACACCTGAGGAACTGCTCCAAGGACTGGTTCACCCTTTCAGTCTGCCCATTAGACTGCGGATGGTAGCCTGACGACAAGCTGACAGAAATCTGGAGATCGGAACAAAATGCCCTCCAGAATTTGGCCACAAACTGGGATCCGCGGTCAGAGACCACATCAAGTGGCAACCCGTGGAGACGCACAACATGCAGCATAAATAATTCAGACAGGCGTCTGGCCGATGGCAGCCCAACCAGTGGAACGAAGTGCGCCATCTTCGAAAACCTGTCAACGACAACCCAGATGGCTGTCATCCCCGAGGATTTGGGCAAGTCCACCACAAAATCCATTGAAATGTGGGTCCATGGCTTAGATGGGATAGAGAGTGGATGTAATGGGCCAACAGGAACCCCTCTAGGAGTCTTATTTCGGGCACAGATGTCACATGCCCGAACCCACTGATCCACATCCTTAGCCACCGAGGGCCACCACACCGCCCTAGATAGCAACTCCCGAGTTCTGGCAATACCCGGGTGACCTGCCGACTTCTTGGCATGGAATTCCAGGAACACTCGCTGTCTTAACCTAGGAGGCACAAACAAAAGACCTACCGGAAGGTCTGGAGGAGCCTGCTCCTGTGCTCTAAGGACTAATGATAAGAGGTCCTGGGTAATGCCCACTTTAATACATGATGGGGAAACAATGGGCAACGGCTCCTCTGTGGTCTCCTGGATTGGAGCAAAACTCCGCGAGAGCGCATCAGCCTTGATGTTTTTTGATCCAGGGCGATATGTTATCAAAAAATTAAAGCGAGCAAAAAACAAAGCCCATCGTGCCTGCCTGGCATTGAGATGCTTTGCTGACTCTAAATATGCCAGATTCTTATGGTCAGTGAGAATTGAGACCACAAACTTAGCCCCCTCAAGCCAGTGTCTCCACTCCTCGAGTGCATCCTTAATAGCCAACAATTCCCGGTTACCCACGTCATAATTCATCTCGGCAGGCGAAAATTTACGGGAAAAGTAAGCACAGGGATGAAGGCGATTATCAGACACTCCCATCTGAGAAAGCACTGCCCCAATACCCATCTCAGAGGCATCCACCTCCACCACAAAAGGACGCTCTGGATCTGGGTGTCGCAGCACCTTGGCCGAAACAAATGCCCTTTTGAGACGGGCAAAAGCCGCTTTAGCCTCACAAGACCAGTGAGCAACATCCGCCCCTTTCTTAGTGAGTGCCACCAAGGGCACCACTATAGACGAAAATCCAGCGATAAATCGTCTATAAAAATTCGCAAAGCCCAGGAAACGCTGAAGCGCCTTCAAACTAGTGGGCTGCACCCAATCCAGGACTGCCTGTACCTTGGAACCCTCCATTTGGAAACCTTCTGGGGAGATAATATATCCTAGAAATGCGATTTGCTGAACTTCAAATTCGCACTTCTCCAGCTTCGCCCCAAGCCGGTGGTCTCTGAGTTTCTGGAGGACTAAGCGTACATGCTTCCGATGTTCCTCCAGGGAATGGGAGAAGATTAGGATGTCATCTAAGTATACAACTAAGAATCTATCCAAATATTCCCTGAGCACATCATTCATGAAATCCTGGAAGACTGCCGGGGCATTACAGAGCCCAAAAGGCATCACCAAATATTCATAATGCCCTGAGTGGGTATTAAAGGCAGTCTTCCATTCATCCCCCTCTCTTATTCGGATTAGATTGTACGCACCGCGTAGGTCAATCTTAGAAAAAATGGTGGCAGTACGAAGCTGGTCAAACAAGACCGAAATGAGAGGCAGTGGGTATGAGTTTTTAATCGTGATACGGTTCAATTCCCTGAAGTCGATGCAGGGTCGCAACGAACCGTCCTTTTTACCCACGAAGAAGAACCCCGACCCAACTGGAGACTGTGAAGGTCTGATAAATCCCTTAGCCAAGTTCTCCTGAATGTACTCTGCCATAGCCTGAGTCTCAGGACGTGACAGGGAGTACAACCTGCTCTTGGGAAGCTTAGCATTTGGCAACAAATCAATGGCACAGTCATAGGGGCGATGGGGAGGTAGTACCTCTGCAACTTTTTTGGAGAACACGTCCGCAAAATCTGCATAACACCCTGGCAATCCTGGCAAACTTAGCTGCGAGAGCCTGACTGGAAGGCTCAAGCAACTCCTGAAACAATCAGTACCCCAACTAAGAATCTCCCCAGAGACCCAGTCAAATTGAGGATTGTGGGCCCTTAACCAGGGTAACCCCAACACCAATGGGGCAAAAGTACAGACAGTCACATAAAAGGACAATTTTTCAGAGTGTGTGGCTCCAATAAACAAAGAAATCTGGCTAGTGCAAGAGGTAATTTTACCTTGGGATAATGGTTCCCCGTTTAACCCACAAATCTCAATTTCCGATGCCAAGGGTACTAAGGGAACAGAGTGTTTCAGGGCGAATTGGCGGTCCATAAAAACCCCGTCGGCCCCACTGTCCACAAAGGCCTCAGTCTTGACAGTTTGACTGAGGATCTTCAAGGTCACCGGAATGATAAAAGTCTTCTTGGGAAATTCTGACTTCTGGCCTGACAGGATATTTCCCATCACCCTCAGGCCCTGAAGTTTTCCGGCTTTTCTGGGCATGATACTACCACATGACCTTTATTCCCACAGTACAAACACAACCCCTGCTGTCTCCTCCGCGTCTTCTCACGCGAGGAGAGGCGGGTAGCCCCAATTTGCATAGGCTCCTCGGAAAATTCCTCAGAGTCTGAGGTTCCCTTGGGAAGGAAGGAAATCTCAGTCCCCCTTTCAAGCCTACGCTCTCTCAGCCGTCTATCCACCCGGATGGATAACTGCATGAGCTGATCCAAGCTATCAGGCAAGGGATATTGTACCAGTTGGTCCTTTATCTGGTTAGAAAGACCTCTTCGGTACTGGTGTCTCAGGGCTGGGTCATTCCACTGGGTATCATGGGCCAACCTCCGAAACTCCGTACAGTAAACCTCAACTGGCCTTCGCCCTTGCTTAAGGATCGAAATCTGAGCCTCGGCTGAGGCCGTCTTGTCAGGGTCATCATACAACATGCCCAGTGCCGTAAAAAAAGCATCAACACTTTTAAGCGACGGACAGTCAGGCTGCAACCCATATGCCCAGACCTGTGGGTCTCCTTGTAGCAAGGAAATCACTATGCCCACCCGCTGAATCTCCGACCCAGAAGACTGAGGCCTAAGCCGGAAGTATAGCTTGCAGCTCTCCTTGAAACAAAAGAACTGCGAGCGATCTCCAGAAAAACGATCCGGGAGATTTACTTTCGGCTCCTTAACCCCTGCAGGTGCTGCTGCTGCGGGAGCTCCGCCAGCAGCCTGGGAGGTGTGCATTTTAATGGACAAATCATTAAATTGTCGAGTCAGGACCTGCACCTGATCGACCACCTGTTGCAACGTATTTTGAGGGGTATGCTCCATATTCCCACAAAATTTCAACAGGAGTATTAGGCTGCTGAATATGTTATGCACACCAGTGCCTGCAGGAAAGTACTGGTGTCAGAACTGTTATGCACTCCAGTGCCTGCAGGAATGTACTGGTGTTTGAACTGTTATGCAAAACAAATGGACTCACAGACAGACTGGGGAATATGACATAACGTACACAGAAGGTGATAGGGTAACAAAATACACACAAGGTGAACAGAGAAGCCCAGAGGCTAAGGAACTGGGTATCTCCCTTGTATTAGAACTGCTCAGATGGGAAAAGCAAGATGTTGTGTTTTAATACGTAGAGAACCCGAAATGCTGTTGCTAAGGGCAACAGCAAAACCCTAAAGGGTTACCAACGGGTGTGGCAGTAAACTCCTTGGTCAGAGATGGAATGATAGACACAAGGAGAGTCTCCACAATCCTAATTCTCACTTGCAGTGCACAGGTTCAGCTTACTGCCACTAAACTGACCCCTGACACCTAGCACAGTGAGACAGGATTAGACAGGCAAGTCTTAGAATACAGCCGCAAACTTGCTAAGTTCACAGAGTAGTAACAGAACCCCAGCAAGCTAAACGACTGACTCCAGTCTTACTGCTAGGTCTGGATTGGCAGAGTGTAATACCAAATCCCCAGGCCTATTTGCAGTAAGCAACAAACAAATACAAAGCTACACAGTACTGGTTAACTTTCAGGAACTGACTAACCAACAAAGATTCAGCAGCATCTGCTTACCCTGAGAAGAGGCCTTATAAAGCAGGTGCTGTCCACGCCCCACTCAGACCTCACAGACTGTGAGCACAAAAACCAGCACCGGATCCCCTGCCGTGCACAGAGCCTATAACCACTGCACAGCAAAAGACCCGAACCGGAGTATCAGCTGCGCTCAGGTTACTCCGCTAGCACTTGTCTCCCGGTTGCCATGACGACGTGGCAGCACAGGGCAGGAGACCCTAACACCGAATTGGCGGCTTTGTCTCACAAGAGCCCCTATCTGATTTTCCATGTGGATCGAACAGAGTTGAGGACTTGTCCTCAATTTCTACCTAAAGTGGTTTCGTCATTTCATATGATCCAACCTATTGTGGTGCCTGTGGCTACGGGTGACTTGGAAGATTCCAAATCCCTTGATGTGGTCAGGGCCTTAAAAATTTATGTAGCCAGGACAGCTCGGGTTAGGAAAACAGGCACTGTTTGTCCTGTATGCGGCCAACAAGGTTGGCGCTCCTGCTTCTAAGCAGACTATTGCTCGCTGGATCTGTAACACGATTCAGCAGGCTCATTCTACGGCTGGATTGCCGTTTCCAAATTCAGTAAAGGCCCATTCCACTAGGAAGGTGGGCTCTTCTTGGGTGGCTGCCCGAGGCGTCTCGGCATTACAGCTTTGCCGAGCAGCTACTTGGTCGGGTTCAAACACTTTTGCAAAATTCTACAAGTTTGATACCCTGGCTGATGAGGACCTCATGTTTGCTCAATCGGTGCTGCAGAGTCATCCGCACTCTCCCGTCCGGTCTGGAGCTTTGGCATAATCCCCATGGTCCTTACGGAGTCCCCAGCATCCTCTATGACGTAAGAGAAGATAAGATTTTAAATCTACCGGTAAATCTTTTTCTCCTAGTCCGTAGAGGATGCTGGGCGCCCGTCCCAGTGCGGACTATTTCTGCAAGGCTTGTATATAGTTGTTGCTTACATAAGGGTTATGTTACAGATGAGATCAGTCTCTGGCTGATGCCGTTTTGTTCATACTGTTAACTGGTTTGCTATATTCCATGTTCTACGTTGTGTATGGTGTGGGCTGGTGTGTATCTCACCCTTAGATTAACAAAAATCCTTTCCTCGTACTGTCCGTCTCCTCTGGGCACAGTTCTTTAACTGAGGTCTGGAGGAGGGGCATAGAGGGAGGAACCAGTTCACACCCATCTAAAGTCTTAGAGTGCCCATGTCTCCTGCGGAGCCCGTCTATACCCCATGGTCCTTACGGAGTCCCCAGCATACGCTACGGACTAGGAGAAAAAGATTTACCGGTAGGTTTAAAATCTTATTCCTGGACCATCATAAATAGGACAGATTTGTTTTATATAAAACGTTTTGAGTATTTTGCTGGATACCAATAAAAACCCCCCAAAAAATCCAGTTTAAATATTGTGGAGAAAGGACCCAACCTCTGCTACAGTTTTGCTGTGGTCATGCTGCAATGTGCGATTCCACGTTAGCTGGGGGACCCTGCTCTACTGGATTATGTTGGTACTTTCTAAGGGAAGACTGAATGTTCTACATTTGTAGGAAAAATCATCTACAGCATTTCTCTACATCTGTTTTTTTTTTTAATTTATATAGCTGACTAAGATTATAATAGTATGAAGGCTATAGCCTTATTATTTTTTAAATTATATACTGACTGCTCGGATAATGGGGGTAATTCCAAGTTGATCGCAGCAGGAATTTTGTTAGCAGTTGGGCAAAACCATGTGCACTGCAGGGGAGGTAGATATAACATGTGCAGAGAGAGATAGATTTGGGTGTGGTGAGTTAAATCTGCAATCTAAATTGCAGTGTAAAAGTAAAGCAGCCAGTATTTACCCTGCACAGAAACAATATAACCCACCCAAATCTAACTCTCTGCAAATGTTATATCTGCCCCCCTGCAGTGCACATGGTTTTGCCCAACTGCTAAAAAATTTCCTGCTGCGATCAACTTGGAATTACCCCTAATATGCAGGCAGTATAAAACAAGAAAAGCGGCCTGAGACAGCAGAGGTAGCTGTAGCCTCACCATTCTGGTACAATGAGAATGCAGAGACATAAGGAGGGGTGTTAAGGATTCATGTTATTCTTTGCTTATAAAGGACTAACATAGGTCCTCATTCCGAGTTGATCGCACGGTAGCAGTTTTTTGCAGCCGTGCGATCAGATAGTCGCCGCCTATGGGGGAGTGTATTTTAGCATAGCAAGTGTGCGATCACTTGTGGGGGGGAGCTGTGCAAAACGTTTTTGTGCAGTTTCTGAGAAGCTCTGAACTTACTCAGCCGCTGCCATCACTTCAGCCTGTCAGGTCCCGGAATTGATGTCAGACAAACGCCTGGACACGCTTGCGTTTTCCACGGCACTCCCAGAAAACGGTCAGTTGCCACCCAGAGATGCCTTCTTGCTGTCAATCACCTTGCGAACGCCGATGTGATTGCGTTCTTCGTAAGGTCCCACGTTGCCCGGCGTTTCCGGTCCACCGGGCAGCGACATGCTTGCGCATTGCGGTCGCAGTACATGCGCAGTTCAGAACCGATCGCACTGCTGCGTACAACTGCAGCGTGTGATTGGGTCGGAATGACCCCCATAGTACTTCCTGCTGAACCACAAGAGATTGAGATGCAAACAATTGTAAGCTTACGAGCAGGGCCTTCCTACCTCTGACTTTATTACCCAGTTTTGTTTTATCATTGTGTCCAGTTGTAAAGCGCAATGGAATTTGCTGCGCTACATAGGAAACTGTTTAATAACTAAAAAAATTAAAAAAATCAAATATATAATGACGTTAAACAATATGAGACCGAACCTGCCGAGATAAGCTTGCAATAGATGTAGGAAACTCTAAGATAGCAGAAAAGCCACCTGTAACTCTGGAGCGATACAAGTTTGTGGCTGCAGTCACTGCTTCTGGCTCTGCAGATTGATCACCACAGGCAGAGCACCTGTTCCTGGCAGTTATTAATTGCAGGCACTTTGCTAGCTCCTGGCTCTGGTGATTGGTAATTACAGGCACTGTGGTAGTTCCTGGCAGTTGGTAATTGGACGCACTATCTAGACAACAGGTGAAATGATGGGGAACCTGTAGCCACTACACTGATGTTTCCAGATTCTAGAGGAGTAAGTGGTCCTGACTTTGTCCTTGCAGCACCCACTACAGAGTTGTGAGAAGTCGAATAGAAAAGTTTTAATTTTTACAAAAGCATTTAAAAGGAAAGTGCTGAATTAGTGCTGTGTGCTGTAGTGTTAACTTAGGATGCGATAAATGCAGGTCCGGTTCCGGGGCTCTGGCGCCCCGGGCGGCATTAGGGGGCGTGGCTTCGTACAGGGGGCGTGGTCATTGACGCCCCCTGTACAGACTGAAATGATGTGCGGTGCGCGATGACGTCATCGCGCACCGCACAGCAAAGGTCCTCTCCACGAAGGGAAACTAGACGCGTAGTGTCTAGTTCCCTTCGTGGAGAGGACCTTTGTTGTGCGCTGCGCGATGATGTCATCGCGCACCGCACAGTAAAGGACCTCTCCACGAAGGGAAACTAGACGCGTACGCGTCTAGTTTCCCTTCTCAGCGGCAGCGGGGGGGGGGGGGCAGCGGGGGGCACACAGCAGCAGCGGATCTTGCCCTGGTGCGGCGCCCTCCGGATGGCAAAAGTCCTGCTTGCCCGTGGCAAGTTCCGCTACTGGATAAATGTCAGGTGCCATGTGTTGATGAAGGGCCAGTGCCGCTGAAATGTATCCCAGCTTCTCTGGAATAAAGTCCTTGTGGTGGCAGGTTTATGTGCATTCTATGTAGCATGTTAGGAGGTGGGCCATACCTTATAACTACCAGCTGCAGATAGGGGCTTGATGGGCAGATGTACTAAACCTTGGAGAGTGATAAAGTGGAGAGAGCCAAATACCAACCAATCAGCTCCTAACTCTCATTTTTTAAACAGCCTGTAACATGACAGGAGCCGATTGGCAGGTACTATAGTACTCTCCAAGGCTTTGTACATCTCTCCCTAAGTATGATCATATTTAAAAACAAAACTGGGCAGCAACTATTTTTTCCTGAGCGTTTGATGGGTGCTCTAGAACGCTTATGCTGAATTCAAGCCAGTAGAATTTTCCAGCAGGCTTAGGGGTGTGTACAATTGGAAAAAATGCTCTGAGCATGGCACAGTGTAATAGCATGTGGCACAGCAGGCATCCAGCACAAGGAAAAGTCTGTCTGTGATAGCCCCAATGCCCACTGTAGGAAACCTACCAAGCTGTGAGCATAATCAGAAAGCTGAGGCCTAATATATTGATTGCTCCACTCAAATTGGAGGGTTTGCAACTCTGCCAGTGTCGGACTGGGGCATGAAGGATCCACTAGGAAAAAGCAACGGATGGGACATTAGGTAGGTGGAGTCATCAACTGAAGGGGTGTGGCACAGGAATCCACATGCCTGCACAGACGGGCACACACAGGTATTCCCATGCCCACAAACTGCACTGGTAAACACTACACACTACTGTACAGGGAGCTGATAACCCCAGAGCATCACAGTCCCCTCCCTGTTCTGCAGTCTGAGAATCAAGGTAATAAGGGATGTGAATGGTGATGGCTCTTCCTCCTTATAATACATCCAACCAGCAGAAAGTGTCATTTGTCTTAGAATAGACACACTTCTATAAATGCATGCATTATTATTTTACTTTCTCTAACGTCCTAGGGGATACTGGGATGGTCTAGTATCATGGAGTATAGATGGGTCCATTGGTGTCTGGCACTTTAACATTTCTTCAGAGTGTGCTGGCTCCTCCCCTCTATGCCCCTCCTGCAGACCCAGTTTAGAAAAATGTGTGCAAGGAGCTGGGTGCATTCTCTGGAGAGGTTTTTTCTTCAGCTTTATTTTAGTTTGTTGTTTTCAGGCAGGAATGGTTGGCACCAGTCTGCCTGCGTCGTGGGACTCGGGGTGGAAGGGGGGACCGGTACTAATCTCTTACAAGGGTTAATGGTCCGGATCCCCGCTGACAGGACATAGCTCCTTGTTTCGCTCACCCACAGCGGTGTGCGCTCACCCCCACAGCATGCCACCACCCCTAATTGCTAGGCTGAAGACGCTGAGTGATGAGTACAGAATCGGGATCCCGGTTAGCGGGTCCCCGGTTCAGATAGCGGCGTTAGGGTGGCGGGCACACAGCTCAAGGCTGCTGTGTCCCTCTGTACAAGCCAACACTGGCGCTGAAAAGGGGTTTTAACCCCATTTTCTATGTAATTAGTCCCTGCCAGTATAAACTATTGCGGGATCACCGCCCACCATTAAGGGGGCGGGGCTTCCAGGAGATCGGGACCAGTGGCTCAGGGAAGTGCTGTTCCTCCTAGATACCCTCAAAAGCACCTTGGGGCAGATGTATTAAGCCTTGAGAAGGGATAAAGAAGTGATAAATCAGTGATAAGTGCAAGGTGATAGCCCACCAGCCAATCAGCTCCAATATGTAAATTGCCAGTTAGGAGCTGATTGGCTGGTGCGTTATCACCTTTCACTTATCACTGCTTTATCACTTCTCCCGGCTTAATACATCTGCCCCCTGGTTTGGTACCAAGGGGGTTGTGGTGGGGTGGAGTGATATACTGTATGTATATATAATACTCTAGGTCCCTTATATAAGGTACCTAGTTACTGTCCGGCAAAGCAGGTGTGCTGATTTCTCCCTCTCTGGCTCATTCCTAACAGGCTCTCTGGGTTACTGTGTTTTTAACCTGTTCCTGTGTGTATTCTGCTGTACAGTATGTCAGGCAAGAAAGTAATATGTCAGTCCTGCAGCACAAAGTTTTCCCCTTCCCTGGGGGTCTCTGTTGTGTGCACAGTGCAGCCCCCCTTCTCAAGGAAGCAGCACTCAAGAGCTAGCGTGGCTGGACTCAAAGGGATGATTACAGACATATCATCTGAACTGGCTACTGCCAGGCAGGAGAGGCAAGATTTAAAAAAATCTATGATTTTATGTTACAGAATTCTGACCATAGGCCAGATTCTCAGCCTCCTCTGCTTATTTCACAGAAACGTACGCTGCCCCATGTTCTCCAGTCTGATTCAGGTGACGATATGCCAGACCTGGAGTAGGGGAAGGTGGAAGTTGACAAGGAAGACAGTACTCTGTCTCAGGGAGTGGAAGCTCTTATATACTCTATTCGGGAAGTACTGAATATTGCGGATAAAGAGACGGAAATAGTAGAAGAGTCTTTTTTTTAATGTAAAACCAAAGTCTACTGCTACGTTTCCGGTCTCAAAGGAATTAAACATGATTTTTAAGGAATCATGGGTTAATCCTGATAAAAAATTTCAGATCCCTAAGAGGTAGTTGACATCATTTCCCCTTCCCCCTGAGGCTAGAAAGGTGTGGGAAAATCCTCCTACAGTGGATACTTCAGTGTCCAGGCTGTCACATAAGCTTGTGCTGCCAGTATCGGGAGCTATCTCCTTAAAAGACCCTGCTGATTGTAAAATTGAGACTACGCTCAAGTCTATTTACACAGCAGTGGGAGAGACCCACAATTGCTTGTGGTTGGATTACACGGGTCATTTTTTAAATGGACAAGTAATATAATTGAAGGTTTTGACACTATGCCCCAGGATGAGCTTATCACACTTCTCCATATTCAGGATTCTGTTAATTTAATGAGTGAGGCAATCAAGGAGATTGGTCTGATAAATGCACGCTCTACGGCTATGGCTGTGTCGGCATGCAGGGCATTATGGCTGCAGCAGTGGACTGCAGACACTGATTCCAAAAGGGGTGTTGAGAATCTTCCCTTTACAGTGGAGGCTTTACTTGGTGAAGAACTAAACAAGTGGATTTCACAAGCGACGGCAGGTAAGTCCACCTATCTGCTGTCAGTGGCCCCTCCAGCTAGACGGGCTTACCCCAGCCCCTCTCTGCAGTCCTTTCGAGTTGCCAGGTTTAGGGGCAAGGCCAGGGGTGCATTCTATGCCGCTAGAGGTAACCATGGAAAACCACGCAGACCAGCGGCCGCTGGTTCCCTGAAGCAGAGCTCAGGTTCCGCCTCTTCCAAGACCTCTGCCTGACGGTTGGCCCCAGCTTCGGGAAGACTTACAGGTGGGGGCGCGCCTCAAATTTTTCAGGCACGTTTGTACGGAATCCTGCTGGGACCCTTGCGTACGAGACCTCATCTCCCAGGGCTATCGGTTGGAGTTTCAAATGCTCCCACCTCACAGATTCTCCGGTTGGAGTTTCAAATGCTCCCACCTCACAGATTCTTCAAGTCAAAATTGCCAGTTTCACCTGTGTCAGGGGTTACCTTGCAAACAGCCATTCAAAACCTGCAGCGAATGCAGGTCATTGTTCCAGTTCCACCTCTACTCCAAAACAAAGGCTTTTATTCTAGCCTGTTTGTGGTACCGAAACTGTACGGTTCGGTTTGGCTGATCTTGAACCTCAAATATCTGAACCTGTACTTGCGGGTGTTCAAGTTCAAGATGGAGTCTCTAAGAGCGGTGGTTGCTGGCCTGGAAGAAGGAGAATTCCTGGTATCCCTGGATATCAAGGATGCGTTTCTTCACATCCTGATCTGGCCACCTCATCAAGCTTACCTCACATTTACCCTGCAGGATAATCACTTCCAGTTCCGGGCCTTACCTTTTGGTCTCTCCATGGCACTGAGGGTATTCACGAAGGTGATGGCGGCGATGATGCTCCAGCTCTGAGTGATGGGAGTGAACATTGTTCTGTACTTGGACGATCTCCTCATAAAAGAAGTGTCCAGAGCGTGTTTGTTGGAGAGCATCGCGCTGACTACACGGCTACTCAGGAATCACGGGTGGATCCTCAATCTGCAGAGATCCCAATTGGAAGCTTCGCAGAGGCTTCAGTTCCTGTTGATGATACTGGACACGGTGTCTCAAAAGGTGTTCCTTCCTATGGACAAAGAGGGTCATTACGACCCGATCGCTGCAGTTTAGCGTAGCGCAGCGATCGGGTCGGAACTGCGCATGCACCAGCGCCGCAGTGCACCGACGCATGCCAGACGGCGACTGTGATGCGGGGCAGCGAAGAGGTTCTCCCGGCCAGCCGCAGGAACTGCGCTGGCCGGGAGTAACTCCTGAGATGCAAAAGCATCTCCGCTATGCGATGCTTTTGCAGTTCTGTGGGGAAGGGGGGGGGGCGGCACTGACATGCGGGGTGGACTAGCCCTGTGTTGGGCGTCCTCCCGCATGTCTGAGTGCCTGATCGTAGCTGTGCTGAATTTAGCACAGGTGCGATCAACTCGGAATGGCCCCCAAAGCTCTGACAATTCTATCAATTGTTTGCTCCATTCTGAAACCGACCAAAATCTCGGTGCATCTTTGCATACACCTACTGGGAAAGATGGTGGCCACCTATGAGGCAATCAATATGGGAGATTCCATGCCCGTCCGTTCCAGCTGGATCTGCTGGACAAGTGGTCAGGATCGCACTCGCACATGCACCAGAGGATATGCCTTTCACCAAAGTCAAGGATTTCCCTGTTGTGGTGGTTGCAGATCTCCCACCTAGCAAAGGGTTGACACTTCAGATTTCAAGCTTGGATTCTGTTGAATATGGACGCAAGCCTCCACGGTTGGGGTGCTGTGACCCAGGGGGCTCAGTTCCAAGGAAGGTGGTCGCCTCAGGAGGCTTCTCTTACGATAAATATTCTGGAACTCAGGACGATTTACAATGCCCTTCTACAGGCCTCTTCTCTCCTCCAACATCAGGCCATACAGGTCCAGTCGGACAACGCAACAACGGTGGCGTACATAAATCGTCAGGGAGGAAACAAAAGCCTGGACGCAATGCGAGAGGTGTCCAAGATACTCCTCTGGGCGGAACGCAATGCCAGGGCCATGTCGGCCAAATTCATTCCAGAAGTGGACAATTGGGAAGCAGACTTTATCAGCAGACACTATCTGCACCCGAGGGAATGGGGCCTTCACCCACAGATGTTTCAGCTGTTGATTCATCGGTGGCGCTGCCCGCAGATCGACATGATGGCTTCTCGGCTCAACAAGAAGTTTCTGCATTACTGTTCCAGAACGAGGGATCCGCTGGCCGCAGCGGTGGATGCTGTGACGACTCCGTGGGTTTACCAGTTGGTTTACTTGTTCCCTCCAATTCCTCTCATTCCCAGAGTTCTAAAAAGACTGAAAAGGGAAAACGTTCAGGCAATTCTGATTCCCCCGGATTGGCCCCGCAGGTCCTGGTATGCAGACCTCCTGGCCATGTCCCTTGAAGAGCCCTGGCCTCTGACACTTCAGGAAGATCTTCTTCTGCAAGGGACGTTCGTCTATCAAGACTTACCGCGGCTACGTTTGATGGCATGGAAGTTGAAAGGGAGATTTTAGCCAAGAAAGGTCTTCCTCGCAAGTTTATCTCGACTATGGTCCAGGGCAGGAAGATGGTCATGTCAAAACATTACCATCGCATATGGAAAAAGTATGTCTCTTGGTGTGAGGTATTCTACTGTGGCCTTTCATCTGGGTCGGTTCTTACTCTTCCTACAGGCAGATGTGGATAAGGGCCTACGCTTAGGCTCCATTACAGTTCAGATATCGGCCTTGTCAATTTTCTTCCAGAGACAGTATGCTGTTATCCCGGAAGTGCAGACGTTCTTGAAAGGTGTCCTTCGTATTCAACCACCCTTTGTGCCTCCTAAGGCGCCGTGGGATCTCAATTTGGTTCTGATGTTTCTCCAATCAGATTAGTTTGAACCTTTGCACAGGGTGGACATGAAGTATTTGACATGGAAGACTGTCATGCTGTTGGCCTTGGCGTCTGCAAGCCGTGTTTCGGAGTTAGGGACCCTGTCCTGTAATAGCCCTTATCTAGTGTTTCATGAGGATAGGGCGGAACTCCTTTTGCCTTAGGTGGTGTTGGCATTTCACATCAATCAACCGATAGTGGTTCCTGTGGTGTCTGACACGTCTGTTTCGCCAAAGTCCCTGGACGTGGTTCGGGCTTTGAAGGTTTATGTCAAGAGGACTGCTTGTCACAGGAAATCTGATTTGCTTTTTGTTCTCTATGATGCTACCAAGATTGGTTGTCCTGCTTCAAAGCAGTATATTGCGCTTTGGATCAGGCTTACAATCCAACAGGCTTACTCTTCGGCAGCTTTGCCGCTGCCGAGGTCTGTTCAGACTGACTCCATGTGGTTGGTGGGGTCTTCCTGGGCAGCTGCCCGGGGTGTCTCGGCTTTACAGTTATGCCGAGCTGCTACTTGGTCGGGTTCGAACACGTTTGTTAGGTTTTACAGGGTCGATACCTTAGCTGCTGAGGACCTTCAGTTTGGGCAATCGCTTTTGCAGGGGTCTCAGCATTCTCCCACCCGGTCTGGGAGCTTTGGAACTTCGCCATGATATTAGACCATCCCAGTATCCCCTAGGACGTTAGAGAAAATAGGAATGTAATACTTACCGGTAATTCCTTTTCTCGTAGTCCGTAGGGGATACTGGGCGCTCGCCTCTGTGCTTCGTTTTTCTGCAAGTATTGTTCTTGTTTGGGTCTGCTGTTGCTGTCCCTATTTTCAGGTTGTGGTTAGTGTTGCTATCCTCTTGTTGTGTTGTGTGCTAGTTCGTTTCTTATCACTTTCTTGTCTATTTTCCTCCTCTCATAGTATGTCCGTCTCCTCGGGCACAGTTTTCCTGCGGGAGTGGCATAGAGGATAGGAGCCAGCACACTCTGAAGAAATTTAAGGTGCCAGGCTCCAATGAACCCCATCTATACCCCATGATACTAGACCATCCCAGTATCCCCTACGGACTAAGAGAAAAGGAATTACCGGTAGGTATTAAGGGGGTGATTTCGAGTTGTTCGCTCGCTAGCTGCTTTTAGCAGCATTGCACACGCTAAGCCGCCGCCCTCTGGGTGTCACAAACTGAGGGCTGGTGCTGACCAGGGGGAAGCTTCAGTTGTAGGGGCTGAGGTATATGTGTACCTGGGAGGCAGTACAGGGTTCTTGGACAGGCAGGGAACCTTTAGAACAAATGCCCGAAGGCGTGACCACGACAACAAGGGAAAGTTCAAAGGTTTTATTAAACACAGTTCAGAGGAATACTGATGACTTGGTACTGGTAATAGGAAACACAGTTCAGAGAAATACTTGGGATCTATGACGGAACACCGATGGTGACTTGGAATCGATGACGGAACACCGATGGTTACTTTGGGATCATTGGTAAGCTTTGAGTGAAGCTGGGGTTCGCAGATAGAAATGCACTATTGTACTTAGAAGCACAGGTGAAGCATAAAGTGATGCTGGGGATCGCTGGAGAGCTGTAGAAGAATCTGGAGAATGGCTGCTGGAAAGCCGGAGTTCAGACACAGGTGAATCAGGGTAGACTGTAGATGGTTAATCACTGGAGTGTCGGGTTACACTGCAGAGTGTAATCACCAGGGAGTCAGGCTGTACTGCAGAGAAAGTCCATGGGAGAACTGCACACTGGAATCACTGAAGACAATTGAAGCACTGACATCTTTCCACCCCAGGAACAGGATATTTATACCTGCTGGGAAGCAGGGATTGGCTGGCTGATTAACCAGAGACCAGAGTGCAGCTGCTGTGTAATCAGGCTGAGAGCAGAGTGCAGCTGATAGGCTGAAAGGTAACATGTGATTAGGAAAACATGGCTGCGACCATGGTAGCTTTTGGAGGGAAAGATTGTTTGTAACTTGAATGTGAGCTTTAACTATGAAGCTGCCAGAATCACAGTAAAGAGATTTGAGACAATGAGATGCAGCGTGCTGCACACAGACAGTGCAGATGGAATCCAGGCTTGGAACACTGGGACAGTCTCAGGAGGCATTTGGAAGGTAAATACTGATAAGGAATTACCTAGATCGTGACACTGGGAGTGTATCTTAGCTTAGCAGATTAGCGAACGAAAGATTCGCAGAATAGCGAAAATTAATTTCTAAGCAGTTTCTGAGTAGCTCCAGACCTACTCACAAATAGCGATCAGTTCAGGCCGTTTCGTTCCTGGTTTGACGTCACACACACGCCCAGCGTTCGGCCAGCCACTCCCCCGTTTCACCAGACACTCCCGCGTTTTTCCCTGACACACCTGCGTTTTTCCGCACACTCCCATAAAACGGCCAGTTTCCACCCAGAAACACCTACTTCCTGTCAATCACACTACGATCAGCAGAACGAGGAAAAAACTTAGTTACGCCGTGAGTAAAATACCAAACTTTTGTGCTAATTTACTTGGCGCAGGTGCACTGCGTACATTGCGCATGCGCAGTTTGCGACTAATCGCTCCGTAGCAAAAAAAAAGTAACGAGCGAACAACTCGGAGTGACCCCCTAAATTCCTATTTTTCCAACGACTGTCATGGTACATGTATATGTCACTAGAGATGAGCGGGTTCGGTTTCTCTGAATCCGAACCCGCCCGAACTTCATGTTTTTTTACACGGGTCCGAGCGACTCGGATCTTCCCGCCTTGCTCGGTTAACCCGAGCGCGCCCGAACGTCATCATCACGCTGTCGGATTCTCGCGAGGCTCGGATTCTATCGCGAGACTCGGATTCTATATAAGGAGCCGCGCGTCGCGGCCATTTTCACACGTGCATTGAGATTGATAGGGAGAGGACGTGGCTGGCGTCCTCTCCGTTTAGAAATTAAAATAGATAGGAGAGTGAGAGTGAGACACTTCATTTACTTACTGGAGCTTAGGAGGAGTTATACTAGTGACTGATGACCAGTGACCTGACCACCAGTGCAGTTTTATAATTTATTATTATTTAATAATCCGTTCTGTTCTTGTTCTCTGCCTGAAAAAAACGATACACAGTGACTCAGTCACACTCACATACCATATCTGTGCTCAGCCCAGTGTGCTGCATCATCTATGTATAATATCTGACTGTGCTCACACAGCTTAATTGTGGGGGAGACTGGGGAGCAGTTATAGGTTATAGCAGGAGCCAGGAGTACATATTAAACAGTGCACACTTTTGCTGCCAGAGTGCCACTGCCAGTGTGACTGACCACTGACCACTGTGACCAGTGACCTGACCACACTGACCACCAGTATAGTATATTGTGATTGAATGTCTGCCTGAAAAAGTACACTCGTCGTGTGACTTGTGTGGTGTTTTTTTATTCTATAAAAATTAAAAAACTCATTCTGCTGACAGACAGTGTCCACTCCAGCAGGTCCGTCATTATATAATATATACCTGTCCGGCTGCAGTAGTGATATATATATATATTTTTTATATCATTATTTATCATCCAGTCTACTAGCAGCAGACACAGTACGGTAGTTCACGGCTGTAGCTAACTCTGTGTCGGCACTCGGCAGTCCATCCATAATTGTATACCACCTACCCGTGGTTTTTTTTTTCTTTCTTCTTTATACATACTACATCTCATTATCATCCAGTCTATATTAGCAGCAGACACAGTACAGTACGGTAGTCCACGGCTGTAGCTACCTCTGTGTCGGCACTCGGCAGTCCATCCATAATTGTATACCACCTACCCGTGGTTTTTTTTTTCTTTCTTCTTTATACATACTACATCTCATTATCAACCAGTCTATATTAGCAGCAGACACAGTACGGTAGTTCACGGCTGTAGCTACCTCTGTGTCGGCACTCGGCAGTCCATCCATAATTGTATACCACCTACCCGTGGTTTTTTTTTTTCTTTCTTCTTTATACATACATACTACATCTCATTATCATCCAGTCTATATTAGCAGCAGACACAGTACAGTACGGTAGTCCACGGCTGTAGCTACCTCTGTGTCGGCACTCGGCAGTCCATCCATAATTGTATACCACCTACCCGTGTTTTTTTTTTTCTTTCTTCTTTATACATACTACATCTCATTATCATCCAGTCTATATTAGCAGCAGACACAGTACAGTACGGTAGTCCACGGCTGTAGCTACCTCTGTGTCGGCACTCGGCAGTCCATCCATAATTGTATACCACCTACCCGTGGTTTTTTTTTCTTTCTTCTTTATACATACTACATCTCATTATCAACCAGTCTATATTAGCAGCAGACACAGTACAGTACGGTAGTCCACGGCTGTAGCTACCTCTGTGTCGGCAGTCCATCCATAATTGTATACCACCTACCCGTGGTTTTTTTTTCTTTCTTCTTTATACATACTACATCTCATTATCATCCAGTCTATATTAGCAGCAGACACAGTACAGTACGGTAGTCCACGGCTGTAGCTACCTCTGTGTCGGCACTCGGCAGTCCATCCATAAGTATACTAGTATCCATCCATCTCCATTGTTTACCTGAGGTGCCTTTTAGTTGTGCCTATTAAAATATGGAGAACAAAAATGTTGAGGTTCCAAAATTAGGGAAAGATCAAGATCCACTTCCACCTCGTGCTGAAGCTGCTGCCACTAGTCATGGCCGAGACGATGAAATGCCAGCAACGTCGTCTGCCAAGGCCGATGCCCAATGTCATAGTACAGAGCATGTCAAATCCAAAACACCAAATATCAGTAAAAAAAGGACTCCAAAACCTAAAATAAAATTGTCGGAGGAGAAGCGTAAACTTGCCAATATGCCATTTACCACACGGACTGGCAAGGAACGGCTGAGGCCCTGGCCTATGTTCATGGCTAGTGGTTCAGCTTCACATGAGGATGGAAGCACTCAGCCTCTCGCTAGAAAACTGAAAAGACTCAAGCTGGCAAAAGCACCGCAAAGAACTGTGCGTTCTTCGAAATCCCAAATCCACAAGGAGAGTCCAATTGTGTCGGTTGCGATGCCTGACCTTCCCAACACTGGACGTGAAGAGCATGCACCTTCCACCATTTGCACGCCCCCTGCAAGTGCTGGAAGGAGCACCCGCAGTCCAGTTCCTGATAGTCAGATTGAAGATGTCAGTGTTGAAGTACACCAGGATGAGGAGGATATGGGTGTTGCTGGCGCTGGGGAGGAAATTGACCAGGAGGATTCTGATGGTGAGGTGGTTTGTTTAAGTCAGGCACCCGGGGAGACACCTGTTGTCCGTGGGAGGAATATGGCCGTTGACATGCCTGGTGAAAATACCAAAAAAATCAGCTCTTCAGTGTGGAGGTATTTCAACAGAAAAGCGGACAACAGGTGTCAAGCCGTGTGTTGCCTTTGTCAAGCTGTAATAAGTAGGGGTAAGGACGTTAACCACCTCGGAACATCCTCCCTTATACGTCACCTGCAGCGCATTCATAATAAGTCAGTGACAAGTTCAAAAACTTTGGGCGACAGCGGAAGCAGTCCACTTACCAGTAAATCCCTTCCTCTTGTAATCAAGCTCACGCAAACCACCCCACCAACTCCCTCAGTGTCAATTTCCTCCTTCCCCAGGAATGCCAATAGTCCTGCAGGCCATGTCACTGGCAATTCTGACGAGTCCTCTCCTGCCTGGGATTCCTCCGATGCATCCTTGCGTGTAACGCCTACTGCTGCTGGCGCTGCTGTTGTTGCTGCTGGGAGTCGATGGTGACAATGCTAAATTCCTTTGTCGTATAAACAACCCTTTATGAAGCTAAGAACACTGTACGCTGTTTACTGAAGAAGTACCGTAATGGTACGCTAGTTGCGTAACGATCGCTCAGCCATAGGCGAGACGCTCAAGCGTCACGTTCGCTCACGGCCCAGGGATCACAGGACACGTTATTGGTTATGTCTAGGGTAATGATTCGCTATGGCGTAGCTTACGCTCGAGACCACGAGGAGGTCACCAGCGACGCAGACGCTCACAACACTATACCTTTATGATAAAACCTTATACCAATGTAATACACTGAATACCTTAATGTGAGTACAGGGTGTAAGTGCAACCTTGTGTAACCTGACTAACTACAAAGCTGCTTGAGCGTCACCGACGCTCAAGTGAACACTTAACACTATAGAAAATACACAGATACTGGTTTAGGTTCCAAGGCCTATTAACTGTATTATATCTAATATACTTGTAAAAGGGGATAACAGTACAAATGATACACTACAATATAACAGAGACTTCCTAACCACAGAACTAAACAATAAATACAAAAAGACAATACTACACTGACCTAAATGCAATACAATACAATACTATCTAATACAATACAATACTAGCCTAGTCTAGGGGAGATATGAGAGAACAGAACAGAGAGAGAGAGAGAGAGAGAGATGAGAGAAATTGGCTCACAGAAAGACAATGATTACGGAGAGAAACTTACGCACAAAGGGTATGATCGCCTGCGCCTCGATATCCAGCTCCCGGCTATCAGCAGATAACCGTTGATGAGAGAGTGAGAGCTGGATGTGGTCGGCCTGTCTATTTATGCCCCACACACAATGCAATCTCCTGGTCCTACAATCCCATTGTCCATTGGCCGAAGGAATTCGGCCCTGTATCATAACAAAAGGTCATAGGGTGATTCATACAGGTGGGCTGTGACGATTTCCAACAGCTCAGGTGGGTGGGAAACTGGGTTTCCCGCCGCATACCTGAGTATGTGTAATTAATAGAAATGGACATAAACTTCTTATGTCCATAACTATTCGCACGAGCGATTAATACGCTCCAAACCAACACCGGAATATTGCTAATTAAATACTCTTCCGATGGGTACCAAACACTGCTGTATGATTCCTGTTAGACCCTTTGTACGATATAAAGAGGGATTCCTCAGCTCTGGGACATTGTATTTTAACCAAACTTTCAGAATCTATCAAAGGGACCATGATCTATAAACTACATTAATTGTGAACATTTGTAACGAATGAGTCGCACGCTACGACTACATAAACTCTACCGTAAATACGCATACCGCGCCTGCGAGTGCACGTTATTGCGGGTATGCGAATCCACGGGAGAGCGCATGCACGCGCAGCGCGGACCAGTGTGCGGTGCAAATATGGCAACGTGCATTGAGACATTTTTCTGACTTTGACAGTCCACCCTTTGGCAGTCAATAATAACTGCCACAAAACATTTAAGGAGAAAAATGTAAGTCAGGGGTTAATTGATTTCCATGGTTGGGTAGGGGAGGAGAGAGGAGAAGGTGTGAAGAGGGTATGACCTAGTGAGATAGCAGAAGCATGTGTGTATGAGTCCATGTTTGGAGGGTCATGTATCATCGTGCCGTACGTGTGGTAAATCAAGCTTCGAGGTATTGCAAAGTATACATTTGAATTCCTTCTTATCCTGTGGTACAGGTCTGTGGATGGGTTGTCAAACTTTACCGAGCTCATTTCGGCTGTGGTTGTAACAAAATGGGGATGCACATTTTAGTTGATGATACATGAATGGGGGAGGTATGTGGTTGCTGATATCTGTGCCTGTATTCCCTATCGTCTATGTGTGTCGTTACCTGAGGGTTGTAGAGATGAAGATAAAGAACACTTACGAAAAATGCAATGATATTCTATGTCAGGGAAATGTACATCTGTTGTTGAAGTTGTGTTCGGTATCTGTTGAGAGTCGTCTTCTTTGCGCTGTTTTGCTCCTTAGGCATGAGCAACAAGCTTTGTCAGTGCCATCAGATTTACAAAAATGTTGGGCTAGCGTGAGTTTAAAAATACTAGGGAAACTGGGGATCCATGGCAAAGTTCATCAAGTGTCCATATTTAGAGTTGTCAAATCTTCTTCTTTGGTGCTTGTCTGTATACATCTCGTCTCGTCAGCTTCCTCGTCCAAGGGGGTCTTTGTATCTTGGAGAAAAGCAGAAAAACAGGTGAAAGAAACGGACCGTATAATCGCATTTTCATCACATCCTGGTTTCTATCATTGGGTCATAAATCAAATCCAGGTTAATTACGGTTTCCTCACTCCTCAAGCTCATCACTTTTGTACTTTGTTTGCACCTCATTAAAGCCTGCCCGCATCTAAATATCAATCCAATCGATATAACGACACCCAAGATACATAGTAGAAACTTTCCAACATCCATTATGACTCCTTGAGCCCAGTCTCCTAAACCGGAGAACCAATTTCGCGGGTTCAACCATGACACCCAACCAGTCAGCTCATTACCTACAGCAGCAAGGGTGAGATTGTGTTTTCGACGAAATTCCCACTTCAATTGGAGAATATCGTCCATCTTTTGGTCTATGACCTCTACCGGATCCTCGGTGCTATTTGTGATATACGTGCAACACTTTATGCCGTACTGTGTTGCCAATGTAACACAATATCCGCCTGTTACTGCTGTAAGATAATTAAGAACCATCCTATGCTGAACTAGTTCTGTTTTATAAGCTTGAAGTTCTCTTCCAGTGTATCTAAACGTGTCATCATACATTTCAGTGATATTATCTAACAAATTGGCGAGTGCGGAAATGTATCTATAATTCATCACTCCCCGAGCGGTACGAGTGAAATCTAACGCTACCAGAACCTGAATCCCGGTGGATTCATGGATAAGATCAGAGGCCGGATGCTCTAACCTTTCTGACAGTTGTCTTTTAACTCGGTGCTCGTAATGAGTGTGAGTATAAGGAGCTTGGGCACCACGGTGTATGTCCTTCATTTTGTCATGTGTAACAGTCATCACTTCAGGCAATACTTTTCCAATATAACACAATCCTTCAGAGTTTGGGGCAAGCCACTTGTACGCCTTTCTCCCGCATATGAAATATGCATCATCGGGGAGAACATATGGGACGGAGAAGGACATGACCATGTTACAAACCTTCCAGGTGAAATCTCCTGACCCTAATTCTTCCATCTGCCTAATGCACGTATCAGTTTGTATGACATGTGCACAGTATCCTGGTGATACCTCTCCAACTCTAGTAATCCTATTTCCTAAGGTATATCGATACCGGAAAGATTTTCCTCTACTGGCTATGTGGCGTACGAGCTCTGTATCTGTAGGCATTCTATCTGCTCTGTGTGAAAAGGTCATGGTAAGGTTGCTCCATGACACTTCCCAATTTCCCGGTTTTCTGGGATTGGAGATGTTAAAACATAAGAGGGACCTATCCACATGGTATTGGTGGAGCTTCAAACTAGGAGGGCTGGAGATGTTAAACCTCCGGTCCACCGGTCTCCCACCACTTAGCTCAAGTACCTCCCCTAACGTTAAAGGAAATGGTACTAGCCCTGATTTGCTGTGACCCTGAGGTACTTGAGAGCATACCCAACAATCTGTTTGGTTTAACACGTTACCCACTAAGGAGTGATAGTCACTCAATGGATGCCGGTCTATATGGATATTAAAACTAGATTGGCATTTCTTTATGCATCCATCTTCAACCAGATTATCACAGAGCCTACAGATACAATTTTCTTCAGCTAACAATCCATCACAATTTCTTCTATCGGATCGTTTTCTGATACTCGCCTTTGCTTGTTGGTTTGGTTGATCTTGGAAAACTACGCCTCCATCATCATAATCGGAACCCATTCCAGAACCTCTTTCGACCTCTATGGTACTCTCGCCGGAACAGACTGCTCTGGTCAACATCATGGTTAACATCAAAATCCGGATCACAGTCTCTTGGGGCAAGTCCATCTTTGAGGAGGAAATAGAGAAGAATGAGGAGGGGGAAAAAGAAATTTTAAGGGAGAGGGGCTGGGAAGTGGAGAAAAACAATAAAAGGGAGAAGGGAGTCGACAACTGCTTTCGGTCTTCAAGGCTCAGGTGCCGCCTCAATCCTCCTGGAACAGACACTCCAGTGATACAACCTCTACCGTCTGTTCCTTATCGCGGGACTTCTCTGGATCAGCAACCTTTTTGCAGTGGGATGAATGGACCCAAGTCTCTCTCTCAGCAACCTTCAATGCTGTGGTGCTAGTCAATAAGACCTGGTATGGTCCTTCCCATCTATCAATAAGACAACCTGAGCGTAGAAAATTTCGTATCATTACATAATCCCCAGGTTCAATGTCATGACAATTACTATCTGGTAAATCAGGAATCACCAACTTCAGATTATCATTTTGATTCCTCAACTGTTTACTCATGTTAATCAAGTACTTTACAGTTACTTCATTGTTACATTTCAAATCATCCTGAGGGTTAATCATGACATGCGGTTGTCGACCAAACAGAATTTCAAAAGGAGACAGATTAAGAGGGGACCTGGGAGTGGTTCTGATGCTATACAAAACAATGGGTAAAGCTTCTGGCCACGTCAATCCTGTCTCTGCCATTACTTTACTCAATTTATTTTTAATAGTGCTGTTCACTCTTTCGACCTTCGCACTCGCCTGTGGACGGTACGGAGTGTGCAGCTTGCTATCAATACCCATCAATTTACACATTCCTTGAAAGACATCACCTGTAAAATGGGTACCCCTATCACTTTCAATGATTCTAGGGATACCATATCTACATACAAATTCCTGCACAATTTTCTTAGCTGTAAACATAGCGGTATTTGTAGCTGCTGGAAAAGCCTCGACCCAATTCGAGAAAACATCTATACAGACAAGTACATATTTCAAATTTCGACATGGGGGTAATTGAATGAAGTCAATTTGTATTACCTGGAAAGGGCCGCCGGCAGGTGGGATATGGGATGGTTCTGTAGGTATTGCTTTTCCAATATTCTTTCTCAGACAGGTAAGGCATGACATTGCTCTTTTACTCGCATGAGAGGAGAATCCTGGGGCGCACCAGTATGCTCTTACCAATTTGCACATCCCCTCCTTGCCTAGATGAGTCAGCCCGTGAGCTGCTTCAGCCAGACATGGAAGGTATGCCCTGGGGGCCACTGGTTTACCATGTCCATCCGTCCAGAGCCCTGAGGACTCCTGGCCATATCCCTTTGCCTTCCAGACTGCTCTTTCCTGTGTGGAACACAGATTCTGCATCTCACACAACTTCTGTGTGTTGATGGTATTAAATACCATCAACTGTGTGGTGTCTGTCCGTGTGGGGGTAGCAGCTGCAAGCTTTGCGGCTTCGTCTGCTCGGCTGTTACCAAGGGATACTGGGTCTTGGCTATATGTATGTGCTTTACATTTGATAACAGCCACTCTGTCGGGTTCCTGTATCGCTGTTAGAAGCCTTTTTATGTGAGCTGCATGCGCTATCGGTGTACCAGCTGCCGTCATGAAATTTCTGAGCCGCCATAGGGCTCCGAAATCATGGACTACCCCGAACGCGTATCTGGAATCGGTGTAGATATTGGCTGACTTACCCTTAGCCAATTCACATGCTCTGGTTAGGGCGACCAGTTCAGCAACCTGGGCTGAGTGAGGTGGGCCTAGCGGTTCCGCTTCTATGGTGTCTTGGTCATCTACGACTGCGTATCCAGTACACAAGTCTCCCGAGTCTGACTGTCTGTGACAACTACCGTCCGTGTAGAACGTGAGTTCTGCATCTTTCAGTGGATTGTCACTGATGTCAGGCCTTGCGGTAAAATTTTGGGTCAAATATTCCATACAATCATGTGTATCTTCCTTTGCATTAAATCCTCCTTCCCCATCACTCTCACCTTCCACCCTTTGTGTCTGACCAGGCACACCTGGGAGAAATGTTGCAGGATTTAATGCGCTGCATCTCCTTATGGTGATGTTTACGGGGGCCATTAATGCCAATTCCCATCTTGTAAACCTTGCTGATGAGACGTGTCTGGTTTGGGCAGAATTCAATAAGGCAGATACCGCATGCGGTGTATGGATTGTGAGGTTGTGGCCTAGCACGACATCTTCGCTTTTCGTTACTAGCAATGCTATCGCCGCAACGCTACGCAAGCATGTGGGGAGGGATCGCGCTACCGTATCTAGCTGGGCGCTGTAGTATGCAATTGGCCTGCTGGCATCACCGTGTTTTTGTGTTAGTACACCTGCTGCGCACCCAGCACTTTCTGTTCCGTATAGTTCAAAGGGTTTCCCATAGTCTGGCATACCTAGTGCTGGTGCCTGCGTTAGGCACTGTTTGAGTCTCTCAAATGCTGTTTCAGATTCGTCTGTATGCGAAATCCGATCAGGTTTGTTTGAAGAGACCATTTCCTGCAAAGGTAACGCTAATATGGAAAACCCTGGGATCCAATTACGGCAATACCCACACATTCCTAAAAACGTCCTGATCTGTTGCTGGGTTTGTGGCAGTGTCATGTCTCTAATGGCTTGGATTCTATCAGCGGTCAGGTGTCTCAGTCCTTGTGTTAGACAGTGTCCCAAATATTTTACCTTAGTTTGGCATAATTGTAACTTGTCTTTGGAAACCTTGTGACCTGTGTCTGAAAGATGAAACAGGAGCTGTTTCGTATCCTTCAGAGATGCTTCCAGTGAATCTGAACACAGTAATAAATCGTCCACATACTGTATCAATACTGATCCACTGTCTGGTTGGAAAGACTGTAAACAATCATGCAAAGCCTGAGAAAATATACTTGGACTATCTATGAAACCTTGGGGTAACCGAGTCCACGTGTATTGGACTCCTCTGTATGTGAATGCAAACAAATATTGGCTGTCAGGGTGCAGAGGTACCGAAAAGAAAGCGGAGCAGAGGTCAATAACAGTGAAAAATTTGGCAGTGGGAGGAATTTGCATTAGGATGACAGCTGGATTAGGCACTACGGGGAACTGACTCTCAACTATTTTGTTAATCCCCCTTAGATCCTGCACTAGCCTGTAACCCCTCCCCCCACTCTTTTTAACAGGGAAGATGGGACTATTTGCGGTGCTGGACGTTCTTACTAGAATGCCCTGTTGTAGCAAGCGCTCTATTACGGGAAAAACTCCTAGCTCCACCTCTGGCTTCAGAGGATACTGTGGGATTTTTGGAGCTATCCTACCATCTTTTACTTGCACAACTACTGGAGCTACGTTTGCCATTAATCCAGTGTCCTGTCCATCTTTTGTCCAAAGTGACTCTGGTATCTGAGATATCATCTCTTCTACTTGGGATGGATTCCTATTTGTCATAATGGAATGTGACATTAATTTTGATGGGGAGTCTAACATGTCTCGTACTTCCTGAGCGTGATTCTCAGGAATGTCCAAGAATACACCTTCAGGGGTACAATAAATGACGCAACCCATTTTACATAGTAAGTCTCTCCCCAGGAGATTAGTTGGTGCCGATGCAGCCAGCAAAAAGGAATGCTTGGTATGCAAAGGCCCTATTGTAATCTCGGCTGGTTTGCTAACAGGGTAGTGCTGGACTACTCCTGTTACTCCCATGGCTGGAATTGTCCTACCAGTGGTTCTCATGCCCACTGTCGAATTTATCACTGACTTGGCCGCCCCTGTGTCTACAAGAAAGTTTAAAGTTTTACCAGCCACATTGATTGCAATCTCTGGTTCGCTTCCAAGACTGGCAATCAACTTAACTGGCTGCAGATTACAGGTATGGCCACACCCCTATTGGGTATGCTGACCTCCCAGAATCCCGCTGGCAGCAACTACTTGTGAGGGAGTTAGCTGGGAACTACCAGAGGCATGCCAGTCTCTGTTTGGGGGATATCTTTTTGTTTCCCCTGTATGTGGCTCAAAACTCCGCCTCTGTGGACCCTGCTCCCAATGTCGTGTGTTGTGTTGTTGTCTAGGGGGTTGAAAAGACCTTTGTACATTCTTTGTTCTACATTCTCGTGCAAAGTGTCCCGGTCTGTTACAAGAAAAACATGTTATTACACTTGCCTTACCCACAGGATTCGGTGGTACATACGCAGGCTGCCTTGTGGTCAGCGCCTGTATACTTACGGACATCAACTTATCACTTTGCGATTCCCTGTGCCTAGTGATGTTTCTGTCGTGATCAATAGCAGCCTCTCTCAAGCCGGACACTGACAGACCTCGCCAGCATGGTTGCGTGGTCTGAACCCTAGTCTTTAATGTTTCCTTTAAACCATCCATCAGTACAGATACTGCTACTTCCCGATGGTTTGGGTTGGTCTTAATGTCTTCTATACCAGTGTACTTTGCCATTTCTAATAGTGCCCGGTGAAAATATTCTGTTGCCGTTTCGGACTCCTTTTGCTTAATGGAAAATATTTTATTCCATTTAACAACGGCTGGGAAATACTCTTTTAGCTGTAAATTTATCCTCTTTACATTATCCTTGTTGTACACGTCTGTAAGCGGTACATCTTTATCCAATGCACAATCAGCTAAAAACTGAGTTGCATCAACATTGGAAGGTAAACAAGCTCTTAGTAGTATCTGCCAATCCTTGTTGTTGGGTTCTACAGTGTTACCTAGATCCCTGATGTATTTTTGGCTAGCAACTAAATCCTTCCTGGGGTCAGGAAATTCGGACACTATTGTTCTTAATTCCATTCTGGAAAATGGAGTGTACATGGCAATGTTCCTTATGGGAGTGGCTCCAGACACATCTGTTTTTCCATTGGGAACTGCTATTACCCTTACAGGAGCAATTCTAACAGCCTCTTCCTGTGTAGATTCTACAGCTTGTTGTGGTACAATTGTTTCAGTGTAGTGCATGGTGCCGTACTTACCCGTTGACACGACCTCACCTATCCCTCCGCTAGGGGCTTTCACTAATCTCGTGGGTGTCGCTGTGCCTACTGTGGTCTCTGCTATGGTGGCTGCAAGAGAGAGAGCTGAAATTGTTGCTGAATCGTCTTCTTGATCACACTCCTGAGGAAGGTTCAAAACAGGGTACATCTTGCACGGGTTAATACTTGCATGAGTTATTTGGTTAACATCATTAACATTTACAGGGTTACTAAGAGTTTGTGTTTTACAACCCAGTGCGTTTCTCTCCGCAATCAACCTCTCTCCTGCAATGTATGGTGGAGGAGGAGCTGTGGCAATCAACTTCCTGACTGCCCCAGATCCTGCCGCCAGAGCCAAACCTCTCTGTATCTCACCTTCCTGGTGCCATAACTGTAAACAATCATGATGTTGAATTCGTCTCTTTGTTGATTTTACGAGACATATCCTCCTCCTTAAATTTTGTAACACTTCTGGACTAAAGCTACCTATTCTTGGGAACTTGTCCCTGTCTTGTACAGTCATTCTCTCCCATTCATCACATAAAGATTCGGTGTGAATTCCATATTTTTCACACATTACATATCGTGCCGACCCAACTGGTCGGTTCACAGAATCAACCTGAACCAGGGTTGATCGCCCCCTACCTGAACAAATGGCCCCCATAATCTGCAGGCGTTGCTTATTCCTCCTTGAATATCAAGGCTTTCAGCGAACCCTTACAAACAAACCAAGATGTCCTTGGGCAGGCCGGCGGTGGTGGTTTATCAAGTACCCCACTTACTTCTCGCCCACGTTGGCCTGTGCTGCAATCACTGTAGCCAGAGCTGCTGGACCCAACCTAGGGCCCCTGTGAACCTTTAGTTTACTGGAACATATGAGGGTTACCCGCAGGACACTTACTCTTTCCAGTAAAGTTGGGGTTGTTAGATAGTTCCTGAGTGACCAGCGAACTTCCCTTCCAAAAATAAAAAATTACACAAATCACGTCAGAATGTACAGATAGCGTTTGTGACCACTTTACTCTAATGGTATTAGGTCAGATTACTAACTACTGCACACAATAACGTGCGGTCCAATCGTTCAGTATACGAGCACTACTTGTCATGTACTGAAAGATCAATGGAATCTATGTTTCCGGCTGCGATTCCTTCAGCCAGAGCTTGTATGGCCTATATGGGTTCTGCACCAACACCCCAGGCGTTGTGCCACTGGACTTTTATAGCGGACCTTTTACCTTACGACCTCCTGGTCTTGTTACCTTATGACCTCCTGGTCTTGTTACCTTATGGTCCGCTATACTCTAATGCTCAAATATTATTTAACCAGGGATGCCTCCCTAGCCACCGTATATGTCACTTACACGTATGTCCCTTGACGAGTACCCGGCTTTCCTTTTGGTTCCACCTTAAAGTTATATAAACTTTTGTATACAAAACACACTCACTCAACACATGTACACTTTGTTTCTATGTCTATTTCTGCGCAGAAATTGTCTTTAGGCCAAAAGTGTTACCAATTAGGAGCAGGATCTGTTAAACTAAATTTCAGATTTTCCAAAAATAGATTTGCGTTATTTACCGCTTCGCGTTATCTACCGCTGTGCGTTAATTATCGCCTTTGCGTTACTTCACTTTATCACAACTTGAGCTACGTGGGCGTAACCGGACGCTACGTTGCGTAATGAACGCTGCGTGCGTCTGCCTTTTGGATTGCGTACGCTAGTCTTTGTTAGCGACACGTGTATGCAATGCAGAGGATCCACCGTAACACAATATATTTTTATCAATGTAAATGATCCCTGATCATCTACCGCAATCCACACTGACTGCTTTGTATCTCAGACAAACCGTGTGTTTGTTCTATACTTTAACTATCACCTCTACTATTAAATAACAGCAAATCTCTTTTTAGCACTTTCTATCAACTATAAAATTGGCAAACAGGAATAGTGATATACGAAAAATGAAATACACAAGTGAAAAGAAATGCAGGTATGTATGCGTACGCAAGACAAAAGAAAAATAAACAGTTTTAAAAAGACACAAGCGTTTTGTTCTTACTTCCGGTTACCGGGTTCCTTCAGCACTCTTTATCTAAGCGAAGCAGACGCTTATCCCGTCAGCACTGTGAGACAACCTCCCACCCTTTGCTGGAGGGATAATGTCTGCTGATCTACCTAGTGCAGATGTGAGAAGTATAGGACGAGCCCGCAATTGACAATGCTAAATTCCTTTGTCGTATAAACAACCCTTTATGAAGCTAAGAACACTGTACGCTGTTTACTGAAGAAGTACCGTAATGGTACGCTAGTTGCGTAACGATCGCTCAGCCGTAGGCGAGACGCTCAAGCGTCACGTTCGCTCACGGCCCAGGGATCACAGGACACGTTATTGGTTATGTCTAGGGTAATGATTCGCTATGGCGTAGCTTACGCTCGAGACCACGAGGAGGTCACCAGCGACGCAGACGCTCACAACACTATACCTTTATGATAAAACCTTATACCAATGTAATACACTGAATACCTTAATGTGAGTACAGGGTGTAAGTGCAACCTTGTGTAACCTGACTAACTACAAAGCTGCTTGAGCGTCACCGACGCTCAAGTGAACACTTAACACTATAGAAAATACACAGATACTGGTTTAGGTTCCAAGGCCTATTAACTGTATTATATCTAATATACTTGTAAAAGGGGATAACAGTACAAATGATACACTACAATATAACAGAGACTTCCTAACCACAGAACTAAACAATAAATACAAAAAGACAATACTACACTGACCTAAATGCAATACAATACAATACTATCTAATACAATACAATACTAGCCTAGTCTAGGGGAGATATGAGAGAACAGAACAGAGAGAGAGAGAGAGAGAGAGAGAGAGAGATGAGAGAAATTGGCTCACAGAAAGACAATGATTACGGAGAGAAACTTACGCACAAAGGGTATGATCGCCTGCGCCTCGATATCCAGCTCCCGGCTATCAGCAGATAACCGTTGATGAGAGAGTGAGAGCTGGATGTGGTCGGCCTGTCTATTTATGCCCCACACACAATGCAATCTCCTGGTCCTACAATCCCATTGTCCATTGGCCGAAGGAATTCGGCCCTGTATCATAACAAAAGGTCATAGGGTGATTCATACAGGTGGGCTGTGACGATTTCCAACAGCTCAGGTGGGTGGGAAACTGGGTTTCCCGCCGCATACCTGAGTATGTGTAATTAATAGAAATGGACATAAACTTCTTATGTCCATAACTATTCGCACGAGCGATTAATACGCTCCAAACCAACACCGGAATATTGCTAATTAAATACTCTTCCGATGGGTACCAAACACTGCTGTATGATTCCTGTTAGACCCTTTGTACGATATAAAGAGGGATTCCTCAGCTCTGGGACATTGTATTTTAACCAAACTTTCAGAATCTATCAAAGGGACCATGATCTATAAACTACATTAATTGTGAACATTTGTAACGAATGAGTCGCACGCTACGACTACATAAACTCTACCGTAAATACGCATACCGCGCCTGCGAGTGCACGTTATTGCGGGTATGCGAATCCACGGGAGAGCGCATGCACGCGCAGCGCGGACCAGTGTGCGGTGCAAATATGGCAACGTGCATTGAGACATTTTTCTGACTTTGACAATGGTCATCCCAGAGGGGAAGTCGTAAGCCCACTTGTACTACTTCCAGTAAGCAATTGACTGTCCAACAGTCCTTTGCGAGGAAGATGAAATATCACAGCAGTCATCCTGCTGCAAAGCGGATAACTGAGGCCTTGACAACTATGTTGGTGTTAGACGTGCGTCCGGTATCCGCCGTTAGTTCACAGGGAACTAGACAATTTATTGAGGCAGTGTGCCCCCGTTACCAAATACCATCTAGGTTCCACTTCTCTAGGCAGGCGATACCGAGAATGTACACGGACGTCAGAAAAAGACTCACCAGTGTCCTAAAAAATGCAGTTGTACCCAATGTCCACTTAACCACGGACATGTGGACAAGTGGAGCAGGGCAGGGTCAGGACTATATGACTGTGACAGCCCACTGGGTAGATGTATGGACTCCCGCCGCAAGAACAGCAGCGGCGGCACCAGTAGCAGCATCTCGCAAACGCCAACTCTTTCCTAGGCAGGCTACGCTTTGTATCACCGCTTTCCAGAATACGCACACAGCTGAAAACCTCTTACGGCAACTGAGGAAGATCATCGCGGAATGGCTTACCCCAATTGGACTCTCCTGTGGATTTGTGGCATCGGACAACGCCAGCAATATTGTGTGTGCATTAAATATGGGCAAATTCCAGCACGTCCCATGTTTTGCACATACCTTGAATTTGGTGGTGCAGAATTTTTTAAAAAACGACAGGGGCGTGCAAGAGATGCTGTCGGTGGCCAGAAGAATTGCGGGACACTTTCGGCGTACAGGCACCACGTACAGAAGACTGGAGCACCACCAAAAACTACTGAACCTGCCCTGCCATCATCTGAAGCAAGAAGTGGTAACGAGGTGGAATTCAACCCTCTATATGCTTCAGAGGTTGGAGGAGCAGCAAAAGGCCATTCAAGCCTATACAATTGAGCACGATATAGGAGGTGGAATGCACCTGTCTCAAGCGCAGTGGAGAATGATTTCAACGTTGTGCAAGGTTCTGATGCCCTTTAAACTTGCCACACGTGAAGTCAGTTCAGACACTGCCAGCCTGAGTCAGGTCATTCCCCTCATCAGGCTTTTGCAGAAGAAGCTGGAGACATTGAAGGAGGAGCTAACACGGAGCGATTCCGCTAGGCATGTGGGACTTGTGGATGGAGCCCTTAATTCGCTTAACAAGGATTCACGGGTGGTCAATCTGTTGAAATCAGAGCACTACATTTTGGCCACCGTGCTCGATCCTAGATTTAAAGCCTACCTTGGATCTCTCTTTCCGGCAGACACAAGTCTGCTGGGGTTGAAAGACCTGCTGGTGAGAAAATTGTCAAGTCAAGCGGAACGCGACCTGTCAACATCTCCTCCTTCACATTCTCCCGCAACTGGGGGTGCGAGGAAAAGGCTCAGAATTCCGAGCCCACCCGCTGGCGGTGATGCAGGGCAGTCTGGAGCGACTGCTGATGCTGACATCTGGTCCGGACTGAAGGACCTGACAACGATTACGGACATGTCGTCTACTGTCACTGCATATGATTCTCTCACCATTGAAAGAATGGTGGAGGATTATATGAGTGACCGCATCCAAGTAGGCACGTCACACAGTCCGTACTTATACTGGCAGGAAAAAGAGTCAATTTGGAGGCCCTTGCACAAACTGGCTTTATTCTACCTAAGTTGCCCTCCCACAAGTGTGTACTCCGAAAGAGTGTTTAGTGCCGCCGCTCACCTTGTCAGCAATCGGCGTACGAGGTTACATCCAGAAAATGTGGAGAAGATGATGTTCATTAAAATGAATTATAATCAATTCCTCCGTGGAGACATTGACCAGCAGCAATTGCCTCCACAAAGTACACAGGGAGCTGAGATGGTGGATTCCAGTGGGGACGAATTGATAATCTGTGAGGAGGGGGATGTACACGGTGATATATCGGAGGATGATGATGAGGTGGACATCTTGCCTCTGTAGAGCCAGTTTGTGCAAGGAGAGATTAATTGCTTCTTTTTTGGTGGGGGTCCAAACCAACCCGTCATTTCAGTCACAGTCGTGTGGCAGACCCTGTCACTGAAATGATGGGTTGGTTAAAGTGTGCATGTCCTGTTTATACAACATAAGGGTGGGTGGGAGGGCCCAAGGACAATTCCATCTTGCACCTCTTTTTTCTTTAATTTTTCTTTGCGTCATGTGCTGTTTGGGGAGGGTTTTTTGGAAGGGACATCCTGCGTGACACTGCAGTGCCACTCCTAGATGGGCCCGGTGTTTGTGCCGGCCACTAGGGTCGCTTATCTTACTCACACAGCTACCTCATTGCGCCTCTTTTTTTCTTTGCGTCATGTGCTGTTTGGGGAGGGTTTTTTGGAAGGGACATCCTGCGTGACACTGCAGTGACACTCCTAGATGGGCCCGGTGTTTGTGTCGGCCACTAGGGTCGCTTATCTTACTCACACAGCTACCTCATTGCGCCTCTTTTTTTCTTTGCGTCATGTGCTGTTTGGGGAGGGTTTTTTGGAAGGGACATCCTGCGTGACACTGCAGTGACACTCCTAGATGGGCCCGGTGTTTGTGTCGGCCACTAGGGTCGCTTAGCTTAGTCATCCAGCGACCTAGGTGCAAATTTTAGGACTAAAAATAATATTGTGAGGTGTGAGGTATTCAGAATAGACTGAAAATGAGTGTAAATTATGGTTTTTGAGGTTAATAATACTTTGGGATCAAAATGACCCCCAAATTCTATGATTTAAGCTGTTTTTTAGTGTTTTTTGAAAAAAACACCCGAATCCAAAACACACCCGAATCCGACAAAAAAAATTCGGTGAGGTTTTGCCAAAACGCGGTCGAACCCAAAACACGGCCGCGGAACCGAACCCAAAACCAAAACACAAAACCCGAAAAATTTCCGGCGCTCATCTCTATTCACCTTAGCACATATGCATACACACACCCAAGGGTGCAGCTACCATAGGTGCAGGGAGTGCAGCTGCTATGGGGCCAAGTGCTGAGATAGGCCACCGCACCTTCCCTGTCAAAGTTACATGTGTTATATACATTTTTTCACCATTGGGTGGCACGTAGGGGTCCTTTCAAACTTTTTCCTTGGTGCCTGCAATATATCTAGGTATGCCCCTGGACCTGCTCATTGTAGTGTGGTATAAAATAAACTGGAGGGCATTTTAATGTTATATAATATGAACCTGGGCACTGTAATGAGGCACAATATGAACAGGGAGCACTGTATATCATAATGTGAATTGCGGGTACTGTGCGGCATAATGTGTACTGGCAGCTCTGAAATGTGACATAGGGTGAACTTAACACTATTGCGATACATAAAAGAAACTATGGCACTACTATGGGGCATAACATTAAATAAGGCTCTACTATGGTTCAGAAAACTGGGCACTATTACTAGGGCACTATTATAGGGCATAAAATTAACATCTACTGCAGAGAAGTGTCTCTCTAGAAGCATTGGGACGGGGGCCCCTTCAAAATGTTGCTATGGGGCCCTCAAAGTTCTGACTACGCCCCTGCACACACCTATAAAGTCCCAGCACACACGCACACAACATGCAGTCCCAGTAAACAACATCCGGTCTTGGCATACATACATAGACCCACATCATATCCTCAGCACACACACAAAAGGGAAGTGTGCAGCAGGCCAGCAGCTTCATGTGGCAGCAGCAGGGGAAGACGGCAGCGCTTCCTGCTACTCAGCCTGAGCGGTTTCAAGCCACCCTTACTGGGGAATTACTGTAGTCTATACGGCCCTTCCCACCGGTCAGGCTTGGACTGGCCCACAGGGGTACAGGGGAAACCAACGGTGGGCCCCACTGCCTGGGGGCCCACCTCCTGCTCTAAGGATCAGGTTCCAGACTGTACACTTGAATTATACATTATACATATGTTACCTTATACTGGACTATGGTGTATTTTCTACAGTGCATTGCTGTTATTAATCTGTTATTAATCTGGTACATTATCATGCATGCAGCAGCTGAATTTACTGTATATATTTATGAAGGGGCCCAGACATTGCACTCCCTAATGGTTAGTCAAATCAATGAGGTGGCAGGCCACACACCCTCTGTGGACTGGCCATACCCCTAAACATGGGCCCATACTACTGCATTCTCCCGGTGGGCCCTACATGCCCCAGTCCAACACTGCCACCGGTGCTGAGGCTGCCTATGATGCCCATGTAATGCCACTGGTCCCTGCTCCCGCCAGTGGCCAGCAGCCTTTGCATTAGCTAATAAATGTTCCGCAGGGGCTGCTGGGAACCGTAGTCTCTTCCACCTCTGTGTGCGCTTCATGAAATGTTTTATTATTATTATCTTTTATTTATATGGTGTAACTCCAGCGCCCATTACAGAGTACATAAACAAATGAGCAAACCAAGAAAAAAGCACTTAACAGTTTTAGACAATATAGGAAAAGTACAAGGTATATACAGAAAACCAGGGGTTAGGTGCCATCAGAGGGAGTATTGACTTGAGTATAAGATAGTGTAAGTAAGAGATGAAAAGGCACATGAGGGGAGAAGGCCCTGCTGTTGCGAACCACTATCTAAAAGGTGAAGGACTAACAGACTGGGGTGACACAGAAGGGATAGATCGTGAGCGTGGACAAGAGGGTTAGGGGGATAGTTGGCTGGGTTTGGTGAAGAAGTATGTCTTATACGTTGCACTTGGATTTAGACAGGGCAGATGGAGATAATAAACGGAGCCGTCAGTGACCTGGGTTATGCTCCGCCCTTCCGCTATAGTGGACATGACTACAAATCATTGGGCCCCACTGGGGATTTCTTCCAGTAGTCTTCTGACTTATCCAAGGAGGGCTGTAACTAGAGGTGGGCAAGCGCTGCCTCCGCCCAGGTCGCAGGGCCTAGGGGGGCGGCTGTTGCTCTCCCATGGTGCAAGCCATGGCTTAATGTGGTCTCGGAGAGTTGATGGAACTAATTTTCCCCGCCGCCTTACCACCTCCCATTAGGCAAGACAAGTGCCAGGGTTTTAGGAAACACCCTGCAAACTATAAATTTGTGCCCTACCATACTTTATAAAGGGACAGTGTACGTCGAAGGCTCGTGTTGCAAAAAAGGGGTGTGGCCTCACAAGGATGGGCGTGGTCACAATAATACCCCAAATTAAAAATATGCCACACAGTAACAAAAACGTATTCACATTACACCGCTCATAGTGCTCCTGATTCATATAAGTTGTATAGGTGAACTTTTTTCAACCTCATCAACTATGTTTATATAACACCACATAGTAGTGCCCCTTATTCACGTTATGTCACCTAGCAGTGACATGTTACGCTACATAGTAGTACCCCTTATACACGTTATGCCACACAGTAGTGCCCCTTATACACAATGCCCACAGTATTGCCCCTTTTGCACAATTCCTACAGTAGTAGAGCCACTCATACACATAATGCCCACACACACACTTTAGCCCCTGGTGCAAGCATTTGGCTTACTAAATGCCTGCAGCTTAGAGAGACACCTGGAGCGCAACAGAATATGCTGGCATTACATAGGCAAAGGTCAGGGCCACCATCAGGGGGGTGCAGGGGGCACAGCTGTCCCGGGCCCATCCTCTCTGACAGAGAGAGGAGGGCCCGGGATGCTCATGCAGCCAACTGCCTGCCAGCCACCGTTCCGCGGTCGTCCTCGCTGTTCTGCCACTGTCCTCCGAGCCTCCAGCAGCTCTGTATTGAAAAACGTCTCTCCCAAAATGGCCACCGCCACAGAAGAGACCGTTATTCAAGATACTAGAGTAGCCCTCTAGTATCTTGAATAACTGTCTTCTCTGTGGCGGTGGCCATTTTGGGAGGGAAGTTTTCAATACAGCTGCAGGGAGGACGGAGGAGAGCAGCAGAACAGCGGGGATGGAGGCGAGCAGGCAGAGGCATCAGCATCCCGGGCCCTACGGACAGCACACATGTATGTATGCATGCATGTGTGTGTGTGTATATAATACACACACACACATGTTAACTGGTGCTATTCTACAGTGGGGGGGCCCTGCCTATTTTGTCAGTCCCGGGCCCGCAATTTCTGATGGCAGCCCTGGTAAAGGTTAACAAATAATTACATCAAATGTTCTGGAAGCTGATGGCCCTACTATGGCTCTGTATCCAGTTGATCTTTAGCAAGCTTTAAATAGGCAGCAGTGGGTTTCCTGAAGAGTAGTGGCCATCTTGTAATCATCGCAAAGTCACTATTCTTCAGTTTGCCTGATGGTGGCATAATGAACACTGTCATTAGTCAATGCAAGAGATCCTGCAAATCATTTGAAGTTTCCCTGAAGTTCTTTGATCTGCTGAAACATTATATGCTTTGCTTTTAGAGTGATTTTTATTGGACCATCCCTCCTAGGGAGTGCAGCAGTGGTATTGCATCTTCTCCTCTTATGCACTATATATCTGGAAGTGGTTTGATGAAGGCCAAAGTAGACAACTATTTTTCTGACAAAATCTCCTTTGATTGAGGCATGGCATTTCACAAACCTATGTGGTGACTTTGGTATAGAAGACTTAGGTTTATGTTTTTTCAAATAGGGCCGGGCTGTCCAAACTTACACCTGGTTTTCATCTTATTGACTGACACTTCTGACCCCAATTATCCCCTCAACTGAACGGATGATTCTAGAGGTTCATATACATATTCCGACAATAAATAAATGTCAAAGCTTTTTATATGTTATTTGATTTTTGAGCTCTCTGGGGGCGATTCAGTTGTTTTATCAGTTGCCCAAAGAATTGGACACCCATCGGGAACCCATTACTGTTGATGCGCCCGAAAGCACTGGTATAGCCGCATAAAACAGCTAAACCCATCTAAAGTCCTGGTTAGGGCACCCAAACTCCCAATTGAATTGCTCCGCCAGGCGCCTATTAGTTTAAGAGCCTGATAAAACAATTAAATTCCCCTCTCTATCTTTTTTCACTTAGATGACTATCTGAAAATATTTAAGGTCACTTTAATGCATAAATTCAGAAAATTCAAAAAGTAATGTACAGTGCAGATGAACTGTGCAGCTAAGACTATGAGCAAGGGACTCCAGTGGCCACTGGCAAAGCAGACGTTGAGTGTAAGGGCAGTGGGGTGGCATCATCGCTAAGAGCACTCCAGAATCCATGTCATTGAAGCTTGGGAGTAGTGAATTGTAATTGTTCATGATGAAAAGTTAGGAAATCGTCAATCTGAAGGTTTGGTAAACAGAACAGCATTGTGAGTGAGCAGTAACTCTAGACTCCGGTGACTGGCACACACTAATCTGGTAAACAGCCGCCAAAGATGATGTTGGCTTTCTCTGTGCCTAAGCAATCAGATAAGGTAACACCACCAAGTAGCAGTACCTCCAGACCTCCCGCACCCCAAGTCTACCACTCAAAATGTAGGTGACAGACATCTAATGGCAAAATATCTATACGGATATAGATCTTGATGGCCAACCTAAATGAACGACAACAGAATGTGTCCGCTAGAGATGTGCAGCGGGCACTTTTTGTGTTTTGGTTTTGGTTCTAATTCCATTTTCGTGTTTTGGTTTTGGCTTGGTTTTGCCAAAACCACCCTTTCGTGTTTTGGTTTTGGATCTGGATGATTTTTTTTGGGAAAACATAAAAACAGCTAAAATCACAGAATTCGGGGGTCATTTTGCTCCTACGGTATTATTAAACTCAATGACATTAATTTCCACTCACTTCCAGTCTATTCTGAACACCTCACAATATTGTTTTTAGGCCTAAAAGTTGCACCGAGGTGGCTGTATGACTAAGCTAAGCGACACAAGTGTGCGGCACAAACACCTGGCCCATCTAGGAGTGGCACTGCAGTGGCAGACAGAATGGTAGATTAAAAAAATAGGCCCCAAACAGCACAGGATGCAAAGAAGAAAAAGAGGTGCAATGAGGTAGCTGGATGGCCAAGCTAAGCGACACAAGTGTGCGGCACAAACACCTGGCCCATCTAGGAGTGGCATTGCAGTTACAGACAGGATGGCACTTAAAACAACTAGTCCCCAAACAGCACATGATGCAAAGAAGAAAAAGAGGTGCAAGATGGAATTGTCCTTGGGACCTCCCACCCACCCTTATGTTGTATAAACAAGACATGCACACTTTAACAAACCAATCATTTCAGCGACAGGGTCTGCCACACGACTGTGGCTTAAATGACTGGTTTGTTTGGGCCCCCACCAAAAAAGAAGCAATCAATCTCTCCTTGCACAAACTGGCTCTACAGAGGCAAGATGTCCACCTCATCATCATCCTCTGAATCCTCACCCCTTTCACCGTGTACATCCTCCTCACTGAGTATTAATTCGTCCCCACTGGAATCCACCATCACAGGTTCCTGTGTACTTTCTGGAGGCAATTGCTGGTAAAGGTCTTCCCGGAAGACTTTATAATTCATTTTGATAAACATCATCTTCTCCACATTTTGTGGAAGTAACCTCCTATGCCGATCGCTGATGAGGTTACCGGCTGCACTAAACACTCTTTCGGAGTACACACTGGAGGGGGGCAACGTAGGTAAAATAAAGCCAGTTTGTGCAAGGGCCTCCAAATTGCCTCTTTTTCCTGCCAGCATACGTACGGACTGTCTGACATGCCTACTTGGATGCTGTCACTCATATAATCCTCCACCATTCTTTCAATGGTGACAGAATCATATGCAGTGACAGTAGACATGTCAGTAATCGTTGACAGGTCCTTCAGTCTGGACCAGATGTCAGCTTTCGCTCCTGACTGCCCTGCATCACCGTCAGCGGGTGGGCTAGGAAATGTTATCCTTTTCCTTGCAGCCCCAGTGGCAGGAGAAATTGAAGGAGGAGCTGTTGACTGGTCACGTTCCGCTTAAGTTGACAATTCACTAACCAGCAGGTCTTTGCACCTCTGCACACTTGTGTCTGCTGGAAAGAGAGATACAACGTAGGCTTTAAACCTAGGATCGAGCACGGTGGCCAAAATGTAGTGCTCTGATTTCAACAGATTGACCACCCTTGAATCCTGGCAAAGCGAATGAAGGGCTCCATCCACAAGTCCCACATACTTTGCGGAATCGCTCCGTCTTAGCTCCTCCTTCAATATATCCAGCTGCTTCTGCAAAAGCCTGATGAGGGGAATGAACTGACTCAAGCTGGCAGTGTCTGAACTGACTTCACGTGTGGCAAGTTCGAAGGGTTGGAGAACCTTGCACAAGACGGAAATCATTCTCCACTGCGCTTGAGTCAGGTGCATTACCCCTCCTTTGCCTATATCGTAGGTGGATGTATAGGCTTGAATGGCCTTTTGCTGCTCCTCCATCCTCTGAAGCATATAGAGTGTTGAATTCCACCTCGTTACCACCTCTTGCTTCAGTTGATGGCGGGGCAGGTTCAGGAGTGTTTGCTGGCGCTCTAGTCTTCGGCACGCAGTGGCAGAATGCTGAAAGTGTCCCGAAATTTTTCGGGCCACCGACAGCATCTCCTGCACACCCCTCTCATTTTAAAAAAAATTCTGCATCACCAAATTAATTGTATGTGCAAAACATGGGCACGTGATGGAATTTGCCCAGTTGTAATGCATGCACAATATTGGTGGCGTTGTCCGATATCACAAATCCCCAGGAGAGACCAATTGGAGTAAGCCATTCTGCGATGATGTTCCTCAGTTTCCGTAGGATGTTGTCAGCTGTGTGCCTCTTATGGAAAGCGGTGATACATAGTGTAGCCTGCCTAGTAATGAGTTGGCATTTGCAAGATGCTGCTACTAGTGCCGCTGCAGGAGGCCATACATCTACCCAGTGGGCTGTTACAGTCATATAGTCCTTAGTCTGCCCTGTTCCACTTGTCCACATGTCCGTTGTTAAGTGGACACTGGATCAACCACATTTTTTAGGACACTAGTGACTCTTTTTCTGATGTCTGTGTACATTCTCGGTATCGCCTGCCTAGAGAAGCGGAACCTAGATGGGATTTAATACCGGGGACACAGTACCTCAAACAAATCTTTAAGTGACTCTGAACTAATGGTGGATACCGGACGCACCTCAAACACCAACATAGCTGTCAAGGCCTCAGTTATCTGCTTTGCAAAAGGATGACTGCTGTCATATTTCATCTTCCTCACAAAGGACTGTTGGTCAGTCAATTGCTTACTTGAAGTAGTACAAGTGGTCTTCTGACTTCCCCTCTGGGATGACGATCGACTCCCAGCAGCAACAGCAGCGGCAGCAACAGGAGGCGTACCACTCAAGGATCCTACGGAGGAATCCCGGTTAGGAGAGGACTCCTCAGTCTCGACAGTGACATGGCCTGCAGGACTACGGACGTTCCTGACTGAGGAGGAAGTTGACGTTGGGGGAGTTGGTGGTGTGGCTTGCAGGAGCTTGGGTACAGGAGGAAGAAGGGATTTAGGTGTCAGCGGACTGCTTACGCTCTTACTCAAAGTTTCTGAACTTGTCACTGACTTCTGATGAATGCGCAACAGGTGACGTATAAGGGAGGATGTTCCTAGGTGGTTAACATCCTTACCCCTACTTATTACAGATTGACAGAGGCAACAGATGGCTTGACACCTGTTGTCCGGATTTGAGGAGAAATAATTCCACACCGAAGAGGTGGCTTTTTTGGTAGTTTGCCCAGGCATCACAATGAGTTTCTTCATCCCAAGGACAACAGGTGTCTCCCCCAGTGCCTGACTTAAACAAACCACATCACCATCAGAATCCTCATCGTCAACTTCCTCCTCAGCGCCAGCAACACCGTGACATCTTCAATTTGAATATCAGGAACTGGACTGTGGGTGCTTCTTCCAGCACTTGCAGGGGGCGTGCAAATGGTGGAAGGAGCCACTTCTTCCCATCCAGTGTTGGGAAGGTCAGGTATCGCAACCGCCAACACAATTGGACTCTCCTTGGGGATTTGTGATACCATCTCAGAGTGCACAGTTCTTTTCTGTGCTCTTTCCAGCTTAACTCTTTTAATTTTTCTAGCGGGAGGATGAGGGCTTCCATCGCCATGTGAAGCTGAACCACATAATATAATTGTAATTTGTTATACTGCAGCAGTGGATATATATATAGCAGCAGCGTATATCATCACTGGAATTACTGATGACACAGGACACACACTACCACTGGTCTGATGCAGCCCAACAGGTTGTTAATAATAATATAATTGTAATTTGTTTATACTGCAGCAGTGGATATATATATATATATATATAGCAGAAGCGTATATCGTCACTGGAATTACTGATGACACAGGACACACACTACCACTGGTCTGATGCAGCCCGACAGGTTGTTAATAATGATATATTTGTAATTTGTTATACTGCAGCAGTGGATATATATAGCAGCAGCGTATATCGTCACTGGAATTACTGATGACACAGGACACTGGATATATGGCAGCAGAGAACACCAACACTGTGACTGTCTGGACTGATGCAGCACAATACACTGAGTGACTACACTGGACTGGTCTGCTCAACACAGCACCACTTTACAGCTACACTGGATATATGGCAGCAGAGAACACCAACACTGTGACTGGCTGGACTGATGCAGCACAATACACTGAGTGACTACACTGGACTGGTCTGCACAACACAGCACCACTTTACAGCTACACTGGCTATATGGACTGGACTGAGCAGCACAACACTTGTCACCCCACTTTCCCGCCCCAATAAACAGAGACTGAGCACACTGAATAGTACACGTCCTCTCACTCTCCGAGACTGGAGTGAAAATGGCCGCGACGTGCGGCTCCTTATATGGAATCCAAATCCCGCGAGAATCCGACAGCGGGATGATGATTTTGCCGAGTTCGGTTTCCGATTCAAGAGGGTAAATCCGAGCCTGGCTCGGATCCGGACTCGGAAGGCAAAGTTCGGGGGGGTTCGGTTCTCTGAGAACCGAACCCGCTCATCTCTATTTATTAGTATCCTATAACAACGTACACAGTATAAAAAGTAGGAGACAGAACTGAGCACTCATTCTCCCACCTCATGGTAAGATGTCTGTCTCTTCTTGTTGGCAGCCGCACTCTGGTCTCTTTGGTCCAGTACCCTATTTGAGTACTCAGATCCATACACATAGCAATCTTAGCATGAGAAGCTTCTGTCACTGGACAAGAGCATCAAACCTGTTCCATCTCTTAATCTGCTTATTGTAGCCACAACTGCAGTAGTATATTATATAGTACTACTATTGTGGTCATGATTCAAGCTGCTGGCTGGGGGTTCCTGGGAAACTATAACTCCCTCCCCTGCGTATGCCTATGCAGGGGCTGCAGGGAGCTGTGCCAGGCCCGGGAAATGATGGGGGCATGGCCTAATCGCAGACGGAATGGCTACTCCCCCTAAAAAATCTACAAATAAATAGTATTTTAGGCAGAGCAAAGTAGTGTAGCTACCTGCACAAGGGGGCGCGATTAGTGCCATCGCTCCGTCCCCTCCCCCGCAGGTATGGGAGACTGTGCGGGAGACAAGGCCCCGAGCACCTCCAGCAATGCCCTGCCAGGGTAAATAAAATCTGCCCCCTTTCGGTGCCTATGTGGCTACAGAGCAGGTGCTAAAAGTAGAATCCGACTTTTCAAAGTTTTGTGCACCACAAGACTCATCTCATAGTTGCTGACTTTTTACTGAGATGTCAGAGGAAGGTATTGGGGACATAATACCATGCATTGAGGCATTGCGCCCCCGCTGTAGAATGCTGCGATTTGCTGGGGAACATAACAACTTTAGTTTAATAAAAAGGGAAGAGAACTACTTCTTAGTGTTCACACTAGGCTGTTTTAGCATTGCACCATGCCCGGCCCGATTTTGAAACAACAAAATGTAGCAAGCCCCTTTAGTGTTGCCCTGCTAGAACAGCCTGCCCGGTGCCATGCGGACGCCGCGTAAACAGATTCTGGGGGTAATTCTGAGTTGATCGCAGCTGAACTTTGGCCCTCATTCCGAGTTGATCGCTCGCAAGGCGAATTTAGCAGAGTTGCTCACGCTAAGCCTACGCCTACTGGGAGTGTATCTTAGCTTCTTAAAATTGCGACCGAAGTATTCGCAATATTGTGATTACAAACTACTTAGCAGTTTCAGAGTAGCTTCAGACTTACTCGGTATCTGCGATCAGTTCAGTGCTTGTCGTTCCTGGTTTGACGTCATAAACACACCCAGCGTTCGCCCAGACACTCCCCCGTTTCTCCGGCCACTCCTGCGTTTTTATCCACACGCCCCTAAAACGCCGTGTTTCCGCCCATAAACACCCATTTCCTGTCAATCACACTACGATCGCCGGAGCGAAGAAAAAGCCGTGAGTAAAAATACTTTCTTCATTGTAAAATTACTTGGCGCAGTCGCAGTGCGATTATTGCGCATGCGTACTAAGCGGAATTTCACTGCGATGCGATGAAAATTACCGAGCGAACGACTCGGAATGAGGGCCTTTGTTAGCAGTTGGGCAAAACCATGTGCACTGCAGGGGAGGCAGATGTAACATGTGCAGAGATAGATAGATTAGGGTGTGGTGAGTTCAATCTGCAATCTAAATTGCAGTGTAAAAATAAAACAGCCAGTATTTACCCTGCACAGAAACAAAATAACCCACCCAAATCTAACTCTCTCTGCACATGTTATATCTGCCTCCCCTGCAGTGCACATGGTTTTTCCCAACTGCTAAAAAATTTCCTGCTGCGATCAACTTGGAATTACCCCCTCTGTGCGCAGCATCTATTCACATTAAGGGGAGAGTTTGGGGGGAGCCCAGTACCACCATGAACATGACCCCAAGGTGTGATTTTAATTATACTGTGCTATGTAGAGTTTCATCTGTGATTCATTCAGGTACAGCGATGTGTCTCCCAGAGCGGAGGAAGAAGGTAAGTGCGCTGTTATATTGACTGGTCGTACTTTGCACAAAGAGAAGATTTTTACAGACCGCAATAGGGGTGGAGCTCACCCAGAAGTGGGTGTTTATGCGCAGATTGGGTGGTGTTTTGTCCCATGCAGGCCTAAATATGGGGAGATAGGTATACCATACTGATCTACTCAACATGCACACATTGTCAGCACTTTGGGAGTGATTCAGACCTGATCGCAAGCAGGCGTTTTTTTGCAGTGCTGCAATCAGGTAGTTGCCACCTACAGGGGGAGGGGGTAATTGATGTGCAGGGGTACAAATGGATGTGCAGTGAACTGCACAGCTCAGAACTTACTCAGCCGCTGCAATGATCCGGCCAAGAGCTGACGTCAGGAACCCTCCCTTAAAACGTCTGGGCACGCCTGCGTTTCTTCAGACACTCCCTGGAAACGGTCAGTTGCCACCCACAAATGGTCTCTTCCTGTCAATCTTCTTGTGATCGCCGGTGCGATCACTTTCTTCGTAAAGTCTGTCGCTGTTCAGCGATTCCCATCACCAGCAGCCGACGCACCTGTGCATTGCGGTGCATACGCAGTTCAGACCTGATTGCACCGCTGCAAAAAAAGCTGGCGTGCAATCGGGTGTGAATGACCCCCTTTATCTTAGTTTTTTTCCCCACATGTATTGAACATAAAATATAAGAAACACTTTTTAAATGTAGCTCCCCATCACTATATATAGCATTAGGGGTACATGGGTGGGCGATGCACCTCATTAGCCCATTAAAGTGAATGGTCGGCCCCAAGGAATGCACAGCGGGAGCGTACACATCGCAGCAACAACAGAAAAGGACACATGTGTATGTCTGTAGCTTTACAGGTTGCAGGTTTTCTCTGCTGCTCTCATACATAGAACCAGGAACACATTTTACTGATGCTTTATATCTTCATTTCTTCCACTTATATTTAAAATACGTTGTTTGGTGTGGAAATGTCTTCATTATCTTTATCATTTCCCACTGGTAACCTGTTACCATAGATGTGTAAGCCCGAGCCTGATGACCAGCTTCAAGAAGGTGCGTTGCAGAAACCACAACATTGGGGGTAATTCCAAGTTGATCGCAGCAGGATTTTTGATAGCAACTGGGCAAAACCATGTGCAGTGCAGGGGAGGCAGATGTAACATGTGCAGAGAGAGATAGATTTGGGTGTGGTGTGTTCAATCTGCAATCTAATTTGCAGTGTAAAAATAAAGCAGCCAGTATTTACCCTGCACAGAAACAATATAACCCACCCAAATCTAACTCTTTCTGCACATGTTATATCTGCCCCTCCTGCAGTGCACATGGTTTTGCCCAGTTGCTAAAAAATTTCCTGCTGCGATCAACTTGGAATTACCCCCATTGTGAAGAGATCCCCCAGTCTAGCCTATTGGTGTCACGGTCTCTCCTGACAGCACAGACCCAGCGGATCACTTCCCCGTAGTTACCAGCAGCACGGCCCCTCCTGACAGCATGGAACCAGTGGGTCACTTCCCCGTAGTTACCAACAGCACGGCCCCTCCTGACAGCGTGAAACCAGTGGGTCACTTCCCCGTAATTACCACCAGCAGTCTCTCCTGACAGCACAGACCCAGTGGATCACTTTCCTGTAGTTACCAGCAGCACAGCCTCCCCATACAGCGTGGAACCAGTGGATCCTTTCCCCATAGTTACCACCAGAACGGGCTCTCCTGACAGCATGGACCCAGTGGATCACTTCCCTGTAGTTACCACCAGTACGGCCTCTCCTGGCAGCATGGACCCAGTGGATCACTTCCCTGTAGTTAACAGCAGCACAGCCTCCGCTTTCAACACAGACCAAGTGGATCACTTCCCCATAGTTACCATCAGCACAGCCTCCCCTGACAGCAAAGACCCAGTGGATCACTTCCCCGTAGTTACCATCAGCACGGCCTCCCCTGACAGCTTGGAACCAGTGGATCACTTCCCCGTAGTTACCACCAGTACGGCCTCTCTTGACAGCACAGACCCAGCTGCTGGCATAGTTGCCAGCAGCACAGCCTCCCCTGACAACACAGATCCAGTGGATCACTTCCCCGTACTTACCACCAGAATGACCTCTCCTGACAGCACAGACCCAGTGGATCACTTCCCCATAGTTACCACCAGCATGACCTCCCCTGACATCACAGACCCAGTGGATCACTTCCCTGTAGTTACCACCAGCACGGTCTCTCCTGACAGCACAGACCCAGTGGATCACTTCCCCGTAGTTACCACCAGCATGGCCTCCGCTGATCTCACAGACCCAGTGGATCACTTTCCTGTAGTTACCACCAGCACGGTCTCTCCTGACAGCACAGACCCAGTGGATCACATGGCCTCTCCTGGCAGCACAGACCCAGTGGATCACTTCCCCATAGTTATCACCAGCATGGCATCTCCTGACAGCACAGACCCAGTGGATAACTTGCCCGTAGTTACCACCAGCATGGCCGCTCCTGACAGCATTTCTCCTGACAGCACAGACCAAGTGGGTGACATGTCTGTAGTCATTAGCAGCACAGACTCCACTCCCAGGTAAGTTGCTGTCAGTAACTGTGGAATATGTGCAAGTTATACTTGCCAGTTTGCAGCTTGTGTCCCAATACCTGCGGGGCATGATGTGACCATGGGGGTCATTCAGACCCGGCCGCTAATGCGGCCCACAGCGCAGTTTGCCGACTGAGGTAAATGGCGCATGCGGTACGCGACCCCACACATTGTGGTCGGCGACGCAGCATTGGGGGTGGGGCGGGCCGAATGGGGGGACGGGACTGTTTTCCAATTAAAAAAATGGCGGCCCACCACCTGACAGTGCAGCCAGGCTGTGCTGCCAGGGGTCAACCTTAGTTCTGATGATTGCAGACGCTTCAGGAGGCGGCCTCACACATACTGGACGGTCTTGCCCTGTGCTGGGCAGCCCCCAGCTTGTGAGGAGATGGATGCAGATCTGGCTGCGTATGCAGCGATCTGCGTCTATCTCTGAATGAACTCCCATGCCCCTTTTTGGTATAACAACAATGCTACGGTTTGACATGCATGCACTACCCCGAGGTATGCAGGAAGGTATGTATGTGAACTGCCATGGCTTATGTCTTGCTATAAGCTTTTGCATCTGGCTACTGTACTCTGTTTATTTGTCCATATATATATTGCTATTTATGTTGCTTCAATAACTAGAGCTCATTTATTATTATGCTTTGGTGTGTTCCTACACCACCTACTCCCAGTGGAGTACCCAAAAACACCCCCCAGCCCCCCCAGATGGACCAAATGTTTCTTTTTTATGCTGATCACGGACCATGATTGTAGCCCCTCCCAGATGCGGCATTACGCCTCACCCCCTAGGGCATTATGCCACGATTTGTGGACCTGTGGGAAGGGGGGCAGCCCCTAGAGAGCTACACCACAAAGTCATCTGAACATCTTCACAGTGTTCCTGCAAGTTAGACAGATCTGCCTGTTCAGCATACCCGCCCAGCACAGCCGCATTAGCGGGATCCAGCCATATAAGAACGTCCAGTTCAGTTTCCAGTTTCACTTCACTGGCTGAATTTCATGCTGGACTGATTTATTTCTGGACAAAGGATTGTGTGTCTCATTAGATTAATACCAGACCCCCACTAAGGCCATCCATCAATGGAACCTTTGCCTTCAGTTGATCATTACCTCATAAGGATTTTACCATTCCCTTCCCCCCCCTATTTTTTCTTTCTATTATACCAATTATTTTTATACATATACAATAACTAACAGTGCCTAACCCTAACCCCTCCTCCGCCCTGAAACCTAACCCTAATCCTCAGAATATCCTCATTTGACATTGTGACATTTCAGATGTTGACATTGTGAACCTGTTGACAGTTTCAGGATTTCGACGTGGCGCCTAATGACAGTTTGAACCATGGGCCTAATTCAGACCTGATCGCTGTGCTGCAAATTTTGAGAGGTCTGCGATCAGATAGTCACTGCCCAGGGAGAGTGAAAAACCGCCTCGTGCAAGTGTGCGAAGGCATGTTTACGCTGGGCGAAAACTTTGCCCAACAGCGGACATCTGCAAATCCGTTTGCAACTCACTCACCATCGAATGATTTTCCCAGTGTGTGCAGTCTCTGCGTAGTCCAGGAATTACTCCTACAGTGCGATGAGAACAGGCTGATTGGGTCCGGAGCTGACGTCACACACCCTCCCAGACAACGCTTGGGAACGCCTGCGTTTTCCTGACACTCCCAGAAAACGGCCACTTACCACCCGCAAACGTCCGCTTCCTGTCAATAACTTTGTGAATGTCTTGCAATCTAAATTTTCACACCATTCTGTCATTGTTTGGCGTCGTGCCTGCGCATTGCGGTGCATGTGCAGTCATGCGATAATCGGATGTGGTGTGATTTCACACAACAGCGATCAGGTCCGAATCAGGCCCTATATCGACATTCTGATGTCAACATTGTGGTGTCGGCATTTTGAATGTCTAGATGATTACTGTTGCCTTTCGGAAATGTCCTTACAAATCCTGCGTTTGAGCCCCTGATCTCCCCCCCCCCCCCCCCTCCCCCTATGATTATTACAGCATTAAAACTAGAGGGAAAGTTTAGCATGTGTACTGTATATATTTATGAAGGGGCCCAGATGTTGCACTCTCTAATGGTTAGTCAAAACAATGAGGTGGCAGGCCACACACCCTCTGCGGACTGGCCACACCCCTAAACATGGACCCCTACCACTGCATTCCCCGGTGGACCCTACATGCCCCAGTCCGACACTGAGGGCAGTAGAGAGCCTGGCTGGGCCCAGGTATTTTTCAGGGTGTGTGGCTTAATCACAGGAGGCGTGGTCATGCACCTTTAGAAAAAAATACAGGAAAAAATGGTATTTTAAGCGCCTCCATGGTCACACTGCACCATAGCATACAGCGGGGCTAAGAAAAGCTGCTACTGTAAGTTAAAGGGGAGGGGGCCCGGGTAATTTGACCTGGGCCCGAGTAATTTGTTGTACCCTCTTCCCAGCCTCTCTCGGCACCACTGAATGTGTATACAGTATATAGAGTTTCACTGTCACTTCTTTACCCAAAATAAACCAACATACTTCAAATATCTTTAAGTAAGAAAGTCTTTTAATTGCAATCAATAAACGCAGGTACAAATTAGGGATGTGCAGTGGGCACTTTTCGTGTTTTGGTTTTGGATCTGGATTGGTTTTGGCAAAACCACCCTTTCGGGTTTTGGATCTGGATGATTTTTGAAAAAAACATAAAAACAGCTAAAATCACAGAATTTGGGAATCATTTCGATTTTACGGTATTATTAACCTCAATAACATTCATTTCCACTCATTTCCAGTCTATTCTGGACATCTCACAATATTATTTTTAGGCCAAAGGGTTGCACCGAGGTTGATGGATGATTAAGCTAAGCGAGACAAGTGTGCAGCACATACACCTGGCCGATCTAGGAGTGGCACAGCAGTGTCAGACAGGATGGCACTTTTAAAAACTAGGCTCCGAAGAGCACATAATGCAAAGAAGAAAAAGAGGTGCAATGAGGTAGCTGGATGACTAAGCTAAGCGACCCAAGTGGCCGACACAAACACCTGGCCCATCTAGGAGTGGCACTGCAGTGTCAGACAGGATGGCAGATTTAAAAACTAGGCCCTAAAGAGCACATAATGCAAAGAAGAAAAAGAGGTGCAAGATGGAATTGTCCTTGGGCCATCCCACCCTTATGTTGTATAAACAGGACATGCACACTTTAACAAACCAACCATTTCAGCGACAGGGTCTGCCACACGACTGTGGCTTAAATGATTGATTTGTTTGGGCCCCCACCAAAAAAGAAGCAATCTCTCCTTGCACAAACTGGCTCTACAGAGTCAATCAAGATGTCGTCCTCATCCTCAGATCCCCCCCCTTCAGTGTTTACATCCTCATCCTCACAGAGAAATAATATTCAAACAAACAGAACCACATAATTTAGGTGTCAGTGGACTGCTTACGCTATTAGCCAAAGTTTCTGAACTTGACAATGACTTATGATGAATGTGCTGCAGGTGAGGTATAAGGGAGGATGTTCGTAGATGGTTAATGTCCTTACCACTACTTATTACGGAATGACAAAGGCAACACACGGCTTGACACCTGGGGGTATATTTACTAAGCTCCCGATTTTGACCGATTTAGTGTTTTTTCTTCAAAGTGTCATCTCGGGAATTTACTAAACTCAAATCTCGGCAGTGATGAGGGCATTCGTATTTTCTTGGAAGTCAAAGAAAAAAAATACGAATGAATACACCATCGGTCAAACGCGGCTGTTTAGGTATACAACTCGGTAATTTACTATTGCATTCGTATTTGAAATCTCTACCGTGAAAGTGCATTAGCCAGTGGCGGATCTAGACTTAACTTTTAGGGGGGGGCGGTTTAAGAATTATGACTCCTCACCCTAATCATAGCCCCTCCCACTTAGTAATGCCCTTCCCGTTCGCTTCTAAAATTTCCTATTGTTGCCATTACTAATAAAATGTTGCCAGTTAGTGGAGAGAACCCTGCGCACTGGTGATACAGACTGGCGAATCGCCATTCCTTCCATCAGGGGTGGTAGAGGCAAAGACAGTAGGGCAATTTAAACATGCATGGGATAGACATAAGGATATTCTTACAAAGAAATAAGGATCAGATAAGGTTAGAGATAAAAATAATGTAAAAAAAAAAAAGGGGCAGACTAGATGGGCCAAGTGGTTCTTATCTGCCGACAAATTCTGTTTCTACAGCACACAGAATGAGCCGAAATTCACATTATAGCACACTGTGGGGTATATTTACTAAGATTCGTATTAGTACCGATTTGCAGTGAGAATCATCACGAATGTCATCGAAAGTGTATTTGTGCAACTTTTTGAATTTGTTACGCCTCATTTACTAAGCTGTCGTATTTGTTTTTTTTGTGTTTTACGATGTCGATGTCATTCGTGGTTTTTTAAGGTATAATGCGGCCGATTTTGCTGTTTGACGGCTGTGTTCTGTGGGTTTTTTTACGAATGCTTCACATTTCGGTTACGGCAGTGTTTGTCCGTTGACTCGCGCCTTTTTTTCCTAAGTTTCGTTTTTGTCACTCGTCCGTGATTGGTTAGATTCGTGATGGAGGAGTATCTGTGCACATTACTATAAAAACGCCCCAAACCGGCCGAACCTCGTGGGTTTAGTTAGTGGAGAGGAGAGAGGAAGGTGTATTTGGAGTTGGTGAGTTTTGTGGAGTTTGTGGTGGTTTTGAGGCGGAGTTTTGTGTTTGTTGAGTGCTGTACTGTGTGTGTAAGTAGTCTTGTCATACTTGTTGTGGAGTTATTTAAAAGTCTGTCTATTTTTTTGTCTTTTGTATTTTAGTTACGTCTATTGTCATTGTTTGTGAGTGTGTGTGTGTGTGTGTGTGTGTGTGTGTGTGTGTGTGTGTGTGTGTGTGTGTAGTGGTAGTGGAGGAGTGTGTTATTTGTTTTTTTTTCTCTGTGTTTTTTGTGGTTTGTTCTGATTATGTCACAGTCAGAGGTGAGTGCGGTGGGGGAGGTGAGTGAGGTGGAGGAGGTGAGTGAGAGGGAGGAGGTGAGTGAGGTGGAGGAAGTGAGTGAGAGGGAGGAGGTGAGTGAGGTGGAGGAGGTGAGTGAGAGGGAGGAGGTGAGTGAGGTGGAGGAGGTGAGTGAGAGGGAGGAGGTTAGTGAGGAGGAGGGGGAGGTTGCGGCAGCGGCTTCCACTAATAGTGATAGTGATGGTGTTGTGGCTCCGCAGCCACGCACCACTACAAAGACGGGCCGCAATGTAAAGCTTAGTTATTCAGAAAATATGGCTCTGGTGCGGGAGCTGATGAGGCATCATCGCCAGTTGTTTGGGGCTGATGCAGCAAAGGTGTCGACCCACAGGAAGACTGTTCTGTGGGGGAAGGTTGTTGCTGCTGTGAACAGTGAGGGTGTGGTGAGGCGGACCGAGGACACCTGTCGGAAACGCTTCTATGACATCAAGCGCCGTGTGAAGGCCAAGATGGCTAAGCAGGCAAAATCTGCACGTCAAACCGGGGGTGGACACCCCTTCCGAGCCTCTTATAAAGATTGGGAGGAGCCGATGCGTACGCTGATTCCACCAGAGGTGGTTTCTGCCATTCATGTCCGGGATTCGGACCGGCCAAGGGCGGATGGTGAGTGTTTAATATTTCTGCCTTTATTTATAACATCTGTGCTTTGTCCTTAGTTGTGTGTTATTTTTTTATTACGTTTTTTTCTAAAATTAGAATTAATTCAAAATGTGTTGTTGATGTAGTGCAGGCCAGGCCACCCTGTGGTTCTTCAGCTGTTGTCAAACTCGAAGTCCCATCATGCCTTACCACAGTTTGGTACTTAGTGAATGTCAAATGTGTTGGTTGGCATGCTGGGATGTGTAGTTGCACTACATCTGGAGAGACACAGGTTGGGCCGGGATGGTGTTTTGTGGGTTTTTTTTTTAATAAAAAAACCATTATGTATTGTGAATGTTTGTTCTTGTGTTGGTCATTTTCTGCTGTCTGCTTTACAAAGTAAATGTTATTTTGAGAATATTAATGAAGTGTGATGACTGTGTTTTATGGCAATTTTTTCAAATCTTATCCTTTATCCCTGGATGTATGTTTATTTTGTGTTATGGTTTGTTATTGGTTTTGATGATGTGTATTTGCATACATTAGTAGTTGTTTTGGTTTAATTTTATTGCAGATATTTGTGGCTACTGTAATTATTCTTGGTGTTCATTTTTTATAAATGACCATGTAATATTGTGGCTGTGTAAAGCTACGACGTATGTGTTTTAAGTGGTATAATATTGGACATTATGAGCATTTCTGTATGTATTTTTGTTTTTTTGGTTTTGACATTGAAAGTATACCCAGCCAATGTAGTCATGCATGCAAGGCTAAGCATCGCTTAGTTTAAGTCACAGCAGCTACCACATATGTTTTCAACCCTAACAAAAAAATGTAGTAAAAAAAAAACCCCAAAGAGTATGTTCATATCGACATTCTTCTTCTTTCTACAGTACGCCAGAGAAGCAGCACATCCAGGCCACAGCCAACCCTGCCTAGAGCTGATGATGGTGGGAATGCTGGTAAGATTTTACTGTAACCACATATTCTGCCAAAATATGAAAAATCAAAAATCTAATGAGGATACTATCATACAGGTTCGTCGTCTGTTCCACGTCCAATAAGGCGCCCATCACAGGACAGCGTTACTGTGGCTACAAGGCGACCCAAGAGGCCCCGTGTTCAGGCTCCTGCTCCTGCACCGGCATCACCACCCCGAAGGCGCATCTCTGCAGTGTCTTCCGTGCCACCACTTGCGCTTTTGGCCAGCCCCCAAAGTGATGAGCCACAATCACCACAGTTGTCTGGTGAGTAATGTTTTATTTATTTAACCAAAACAATTAGTAAACAGTGTAGTAGATCAAATAACCAGGTGAAGGCATAAGGAAGTGAAAAAACACTGTTATGTGCAAGATGATAAAGGCAGCAGTACAAAAATATAAATTTTTAAAAATATACATTTTGGAGATGCTTGCCTTGTGCCTTTAGCACCTTGCACATATCACTGGTTTCTCACTTACTTATGCCTTCTCCATGTTTATACATGTGCACCACTGTTAGTACTGTAAATTCTAAACTCAAAATAACCACTCAAAATTGAAATAATAAACAACTGCAAGCAGATGATTATAACGTTATTTTAGAATGTTATTTGCAAAATTTGAGGATATCCATATCCACACATTTTGACTAAAAATAACGTCAAAACAAAAAAACAAAAAAAACATACTAAAAATTTAAAAAAAAACATGGTCCAAAATTCCACTTCTAAACATAGGGCACCTTAAAAATATTTTAAAAAATGATAAAGTGTACATTTTAGACCACTAAATTAGTATACGTTTTCAACAGACCACTGACTGCCATGACCAATGTATGATTGTATTGTTCCACACATTTTAAGTTTTTGGTGTGTTGGGCCAAAGGAACCGTCCTAATCCAAATTAAAATGTATTACTTTAAATGTTGAAGAGTACATGGAGTGTAAACAGTATTTCAGACTCTGAATCCTACAATTTTCCACCATAAAAAAATAATAAAAAACTAACGTTTGGAGCAACATCGTTTAACTAAAAGGTGACTAACATAGTTAAGTTTCATCATTAATCGATTTAGCCATAACATTAATATTCTGAAGTAATGCATGTTGCCGTAAAACTAGTGTAAAACCAATGCGCCATATGTACTAAATATTGCCTGTGTTCAACCCCATACAAACCCAGCCATCATGAGCGACGATGGCCAGCAGGACCGTGGCCAGGAGACATTTACACTCCACCTGCAGCCCATCGACCCAACACAGGCAAACATGCCTCAGGACATTCCCCAACCACCTCAAGCATCCCAAAGCCAACAAATGAGCACAACACCAGGGACAATACAAACGGACCAAGAGTTTTGGTCAGGTTGGGCAGCACAACAGGCACAACACTCCGCGTGCCTCACCACCCAAACACAACACCTGTCTAGTCTGCCCCATCATTTGCCAAAAGTAAGTCGCAACTCAGCCAGACTCATAGTGCAGGTGGGGCGGATAGCAAACACTATGGAGCAGATGAGGGCAGACAACACACAAATGCAGGCTAACCTGCAGCGCATCATGGATGAGCAACAGCGGCAACAGACAACTCTAATACAGATGATTCAACATAACCAAGTAATCAATGACAATCTGTCTCGCATCATTGCCAACAACACTGCCGCTTATACCCAGCTTACGGCAAGTTTAAACATTTTAAGCCAAAATCTCAGTGTGATGGGCCCACACCATGTGACCTCAAGCTCAGGCACAACAACCCCTAGCCAAACCCCAGTTCAATCACCAGTTCGACGTTCAAGTCGAAGCCGCACCCACGAGCCAACACAAGCCACTGCACCCAGCACCCAAAAACGTAAAAAATAATATTCAGTGTCCAGAATATGGAGTCCAGTTAATGATTCCCACAATGTGTTATGCCTAAATTGGTATCTTGGTTAAAATAAAAATATAAAACCAAATATGTGTATTACTTAATTAGCTAACAAAAGAACCAACACATTAGTGTCTAGGGACAGATGAGTATTGAGACAGGGCGAGAGCGTGTTTCGTCAGGGTCTAGGGTCAGTTTGACCAGATCATACAGAGTGAAATAAGTTATAACATTTAGTCTGAGCATCTGTATAACATGGGCATCAGCAAGTTAGTTTTAGTTTAAATGGGAAAAAAAATGGCATGGCCAGCCTACGCGGAACATGTACAACCTGCTGAGTCTGACCCTGTTGTTTTTCCAGGCCTGAGTTTATTGTCGACTCATGGAGCAGGGTCAGGTATCCCACAGCAAACAATACAGCAGTACGACACACAGTAGCAGCCATTTCAGATTGAGAGTGTTGAGAAATGTGTTGGGGCCCCTTTTAAAGGTCAAAAACTACAGGTGTGAGTAATGTAGAATTGACAACACATGTAAACACGCTTCTCAAAAGCAGGTCTACTTTTTTTTAGGCTTTTTGTACGATTAGTAAATTATTACGACCGCAAAACCATTTTCACGGTATAAAATACAAATACGAATGCTTAGTAAATGACCGAGTTCTATATCTAATCAGCCGCGTTTGACCGATGGTGTATTCATTCGTACTTTTACTACACAGCCATAATAAAAATACGAATGCACTCTTCACTGCCGTAATTTGAGTTTAGTAAATTACCGAAATGGCACTTTGAAGAAAAAACGGCATCTCGGCCAAAATCGGGACCTTAGTAAATATACCCCTGTATGAGCTGAAATTCACATTGTAGCACACAGTATGATCCGAAATTCACATTATAGCACACTGAATGAGCCGAAATTCACATTGTAGCACACTGAATGAGCCGAAATTCACATTATAGCACACTGTATGAGCTGAAATTCACATTATAGCACACTGAATGAGCCGAAATTCACATTATAGCACACTGAATGAGCCGAAATTCACATTATAGCACGCAGAATGAGCCAAAATTCACATCATAGCACACTGAATGAGCCGAAATTCACATCATAGCACACTGTATGAGCCGAAATTCACATTATAGCACACTGAATGAGCCGAAATTCACATTATAGCACACTGAATTAGCCGAAATTCACATTATAGCACACTGAATGAGCCGAAATTCACATTGTAGCACACTGAATGAGCCGAAATTCACATTGTAGCATACTGAATGAGCCGAAATTCACATTCTAGCACACTGAATGAGCCGAAATTCACATTGTAGCACACTGTATGAGCTGAAATTCACATTATAGCACACTGTATGAGCTGAAATTCACCTTATAGCACACGGTTCGAGCCGAAATTCACATTATAGCACACTGAATGAGCCGAAATTCACATTGTAGCACAGTGAATGAGCCGAAATTCACATTATAGCACACTGTATGAGCTGAAATTCACCTTACAGCACACGGTACGAGCCGAAATTCACATTATAGCACACTGAATGAGCCGAAATTCACATTATAGCACACAGAATGAGCTGAAATTCACATTATAGCACACTGAATGTGCTGAAATTCACATTATAGCACACTGAATGAGCCGAAATTCACATTATAGCACACTGTATGAGCTGAAATTTACATTATAGCACACTGAATGAGCTGAAATTCACATTATAGCACACTGAATGAGCTGACATTCACATTACAGCACATTGAATGAGCCGAAATTCACATTATAGCACACTGAATGAGCCGAAATTCACATTATAGCACACAGAATGAGCTGAAATTCACATTATAGCACACTGAATGTGCTGAAATTCACATTATAGCACACTGAATGAGCCGAAATTCACATTATAGCACACTGTATGAGCTGAAATTTACATTATAGCACACTGAATGAGCTGAAATTCACATTATAGCACACTGAATGAGCTGACATTCACATTATAGCACACTGTATGAGCCGAAATTCACATTACAGCACACTGAATGAGCCAAAATTCACATTATAGCACAATTTATGAGCCGAAATTCACATTATAGCACACTGAATGAGCTGAAATTCAGATTATAGCATACTGAATGAGCCGAAATTCACATTATAGCACACTGTATGAGCCGAAATTCACATTACAGCACGTAGAATGAGCCGAAATTCACATTGAAGTACACTGAATGAGCCAAAATAATGCAGGCACTGGGGGCAAGGGGAATCCTACCCCCTAATTAACTTACACTGGGGCAGCGGGGGAAAAAAACACAGGGGAGCCTGCCCCCTTCTATACTCCGAGTATTGCAGCGTAAGGGCTTAAACAGTATCTCACCCCAAGCTGCGGGCCTGCGGATCTTTGTCCCATGTCTCACTGTCTGAGGTCCGCTTCTGAACTGGAGGTCCTCTGCCAGATCAGTCATGTGTCCCGCCACTCCACTCAAATGGCCATCGAGCTGTCCCTGTCTTGGAGAGACATGGCACACCGACACTTTAGCTAGGAGGGGAGGGGGGGAGACGTGGCACACACACACTTTAGCTAGGAGAAGAGGGGGGGGAGACATGGCACACTAACACTTTAGCTAGGAGGGGAGGGGGGGAGACGTGGCACACACACTTTAGCTAGGAGGAGGGGGGGGAGACGTGGAACATACACACTTTAGCTAGGAGGGGGGACATGTACACTTTAGTTAGGAGAAGAGGGGGGGAGAAATGGCACACAGGCACTTTAGCTAGGAGTGGAGGGGGGAGACATGGAACACAGACGCTTTAGCTAGGAGGGAAGACATGGCATACACACACTTTAGCTAGGAGAAGGGGGGGTGGAAGATATGGCACACACACACACACACACACACACACACTCACACACACTTTAGCTTGGAGGGGAGGAGACATGGCATACACTGACACCTACTCATATTTTGTCCGCAGCAGCATGAGGAGTCGGGATGGAGGCCGGGTCCCGCCGCGGTGTTGGGAACGGGGTGGAGAGCGGTGCAGCGCGGCGGGGGACGGGGAGAGAGAGAGAGTGTCCTGACGCGCGTACAGGGAGGAGGGGGCGTGGTCAGAACAGAGGCCGCTGTATGCGTGTCAGGACGCTCTCTCTCTTTCCCCTTCCCCCGCCGCGCTGCACCGCTCTCCACCGCTCTCCACCCCGGTGCCGGTAAGTGTAGGGGGGGCGTTCGCCCTAATCGCCCCCGCTAAATCCGCCACTGGAATTAGCGGCCGTGAAAAAAAAGCGAATCGTAAAAAAAGGCAGGAAAAAAATAGACCTGCTTTTGAGAAGCGTGTTTTTTTTTTAATTCAACAATTTTTATTAGATTTTTTATAGAAATACAAGAACAGGGAAGACCTTCATGATATAGATAAACCAAAAACCAGAGAAAAACCGGTATAGTTACAGTGTTTCAACATAAAGTACTTACATACATAGTCGGTAGCTGTAAGCTTGGGTAAGAGGCAAAGGATGGACGATCTTAACCTACATGAGGTCTAGGAAATGATGAAGACAGTACCGGTGTGCGTCTCAACATAAAAAATCATCATATACCTAAGGCCAAGCACCCAGTTCTACCTGAGGATTTACAGAACATCAATATACCCGAGAGGTCAGTAAAGAAGACAGACAGGAGGAGGGGGGGGGGGGGGGGAGGGGGAACAAATGGGGAAAACAATACAAGTATAATCAGCTCATGAATGAGTGGCGGCCAAAGACATCTTAAGTAAGACTAGTGAAAAGGCATTTCAGGCATGTTTAGCCACTCTAACCAAAGAGAAGGTTCAGTACCTATATGGCATCAGACTGAACATACAGCGTGGGGTATTAAAATTAATATATTTACATTTCCTAGGAAAAGAACAGGAGATCTCAAAGGAACAGTACATGGGCCTAAGTTGTCAAGAGGCTCTATCGATTTGTCTATATAGGTACCACGTTGTGGTCTCAAAAAGTTTATAGATGAACGTTTGAATATCCGGGTCTAGAGTATCAATATACCTTTCCCACTTCCTGGCAAACCGCCTGACCCCTAATTCAATATCAGGAAGAGTAGCACGCCTCTCAAAATAAATAATCCGGAGGGTCATGTGTTTCACAGCCATCAAAGAAGGGGCAGACGGTTTGATCCAATTGTTAAGAATTTGTTTCTTGGCAATTGTTAGGATAACAGAGAGTACCGGAACAATGTCCCTATCTTCAGGCCCAAGAGACCACTCCCTAAAATCAAGTAACAAACACGCCTTCGGGCGTTTTATTATCCGTAAGTTAAATACTGTGTTGAGATAAGCGACCACCTTGTACCAAAACTTAGATATTTTTCGGCAAGACCACATATTGTGGTACAAGGTGGCACTCTGCGCAGTACATTTGATGCAGCAGCCAGTGTCGTCTGGGACCATGTGTGCCCTCTGATTAGGTGCTATATATGCCCTTTGGAGCGTCTTCAAGTGTACCTCTTGCAAAGAGGCAGAGTGTAAGAACCTAAAAGTGGGTAAAATGTTATCTAACAATTCAGCGCTCGATCCCATATTGGGGATATCTCTGGACCATGAGGACAACGCGGGGTCCCAGAGCCGGTCTCTATATGAGACCCTAAAGGTGTTTCTGAAGTAGCTGAGATGGTAAGGACAATCTTTAGTGAGCACCATTAAGGTGCGCAGCGGGTCTGTGGTAGCCTCAGAAATCATAGGATGAGACTGGGATTGAGCAAAATGTCTAGCCTGCAGGTACATAAAAAATTCTCGGTGGGAAATACCAAATTTTGTCTGGATATCAGAGAAAGAAAGCACTACGTTGCCTCCTGGGTCGTACATGTCTCTAATAGCTGCGATCCCCTTTTCTCTCCAGCTCAAAAAATGTGTGTTATCAAGGCCAGGAAGGAAACATGGGTTACCCCAAAACGTAGTGTGAAGAGAGGTGTCAGGTTTTCTCTGTGCTTTAGTGTGTGTGGCCTGCCATGCTCGATATGTATGCCAAAATAAAATATTATGTTTTATCCCAGACGGGAGACGGGAGTTTGGGGTGTGTAAGAGTGCAGCAGGGGAGAAAGGGTGAAATACGGCCAGTTCAAGTGTCAGGTTCGTAAATACTGATCTGCCCCAAAGCCAGTCTGTGATATACCTGTACATTGCTGCTCTGCTAAATAGGACAGGATCCGGGATTCCCATACCTCCCTCTTCACGTAATAGCTGTAATCTAGCGTAGGGGACCCTTGGTTGTTTTCCGGCCCATAGAAATCTAGTGAAACATTGTTTAAGGAAAAGGACATCTTTCTCAACGAGGGCAATAGGGAGCATAAGCAGAAAATAAGCAATCTTGGGAAAGATCACAGATTTAATAACTTCTGCGCGACCCATAAGAGATAAGGGCAGGGACGCCCAGTCAGTAAGTATTTTAGACACCTTGGACAAAATAGGACCAAAATTAATCGCATATAGATCCGGGAGGGAAGTAGGGATCTGAACTCCTAAATATTTAAGACTATCTTGGGTCACTGGAAATCGGGTCAGGACCGGGTGTAATGGAAAGAGGGAAGAGTCTCCTGAAAGGAGGAGAAGCTCGGATTTAGATATATTAATCTTGTATCCCGCAAAGGAACCAAATTGTTCAATCAGGGAGACAATCGCAGGGATGGACGTATCCGGATGAGAAATAAATAGAAGCATGTCGTCGGCATACAGTGATAATTTTACCGTGGTGTCCATGATTTTTATGCCTGTAAAGTCGGGAGAATTTCTCAGGGAAACAGCTAAGGGTTCTAAAGCTAAGGCAAATAATAAAGGTGACAAGGGGCAGCCCTGACGTGTGCCACTCTGGATAAGGAAAGGGGAAGAGAGAATATTATTCCCCAAAACTTGAGTGGAGGGAGATTCATAAAGCCGGGAAATAAGAGAGACAAAGTCTTCAGGTGCACCAAAGCGATGGAGCATTTCATACAAATGGTCCCAAGTGACCAGGTCGAACGCCTTTTCGGCATCAATGGATAATAGTACATTAGTGTCAGTGGGCTTGGAGAGCTGGAAGGCCTGCATAACAGTCAAGACCTTTCGGATATTGCTCACTGATTGCCGACCCCAGATAAATCCAGTCTGGTCAGTATGCACTATATCAGGGACTATGAATTTGAGTCTATTAGAGAGGATTTTAGTGAATAATTTATAATCCGTGTTTAAAAGGGAGATCGGACGATAAGAACTGGGAGACTCAGGATCCCGGCCAGGCTTCGGTATAACCTTTATGACGGCTGAATTAAAATATTGGGGCAAGGAAGCACCATGCATAAAAGAATTAAATAAGACAGAGAGAGGTTCGCTCAGTCTAGTAGATAGAATTTTATAGTAGTCATTGGCGAAACCGTCAGGGCCCGGAGTCTTCCCAGTCTTCAGTCCAGCTATTGCTAGAGAAACTTCTTCAGTGGTGATAGGTGCAAGAAGAGAGGTACAGTGCGACTCTGACATTTGAGGCAGATCAGTAGAAGACCAAAAGCTAAACTTGTGTGTCTGGTTAATAGGAGGACGTGAATACAGAGTGGTATAAAAAGACTGTAGCACCTCAGCAATCTCGGCCGAGGTCCGTACTTTGTCCCCACCTTGGGTGATCAGAGAGTGAATGACCACTTTAGGGTGTCTGCCTTTTAACAAACGTGATAACAGTTTGCCAGACTTATTGCCATATCTGTAAATGCTACAGTCCTTTGAAAATGAATATTTCGCTTCCATTTGAGAAAGGAGGGTATCAAACAGTGTTTTTTGTGTAAGGTATCGTTCTCTAGTAGAAGGGGAGGGGGAGGATTTAAATTCCTGGAAAGAGTGAGTAAGGGCCGCCTGGGTTTCCAAGTATTGTGAATTTAAATCTAAATCCCTTTTTTTACTATAGGAAATAATGTGTCCCCGTATAACTGATTTTGACGCCTGCCAAAAAAGAGCAGGATCATCGCTCAGAGTTTCTCCATTGTGCGTATGATAATCCAGCCACGCTGCATTTAATGAGGAGCGGAATTTCAGAGAACCACTTAAATGAGAGGGGAAGTGCCAGGAGCGAAAAGGGGATTTTTCTGAGAGGAGCATCAATTTCATCCAGCATAAAGCATGGTCTGAAATACAGATATCCTCGATTTTAGAGTCAGCCACTTTTGAGAAAAGGGAGTCAGATAACAGCAGATAATCAATCCTCGAGAACGTGTGGTGCGCAGCTGAGAGACATGTAAATTCCCTTTCTAATGGGTAGCATGCACGCCACACATCTACTAAGGACAACTGCGAGCAGATATAGGGGATACCATACGTGGTAACGAGGGGGGAATGCGAGGGGGAGGGGATTTATCCATGGTTGAAGAAGAATATAGATTAAAATCTCCGCCCAGGATTATGGGAATTTCAGAGTAATTTAGTAGTTTAGTGACCATGTTCGTGTAAAATTTCTTAGAGTACTGATTGGGAGCATAGATATTACAGAGTAGGAACCTGGATGTATACAATGTGACCTCTGCCAGTACATACCGACCCTGAGTGTCATCTAAAATCGCTTGGACAGAGATAGGGACCATGTGTCTTGCTAATATAATCACTCCCCTAGCCTTAGAAGAGAAGGAGGAAGAGGCTACCACAGACCAACCCATAGTGTTCAGTTTTACCACCTCATTTGGCATAAGGTGAGATTCCTGAATGAAAACAACATCCATCCCCACCTTCCGAAGATAGAGTAAAATCTTCCTGCGTTTAGCTGGGGAGTTGATCCCTCCCACATTCAACGTGCCGACCCTTAGACTAGCCATGCATCAAATGAACTGGGAGAACCTGAAAACCTGCACAGTGACCATAATATCTACAGTCGCCGAGAAACGAATACCAATCATACCGGGGTGGACACATGAGGAGAAGAAGGGGAGGGGGAGAAGAAAAGAAGGACAAAAACATAGAAAACATATAAAATATAACATTAACATTGTGAAAGAAAGTCCTGCTAAGGACAATCATAACTTCAGAAAACGAGAACAACCGGTTCGAGTAAGCACAGAGGCCGTCGTAGACCGCCAATAAGCCAGCCAGAATTATGAAAACCTGAGGAAAAAATGAGGGAGGGGCGCCCTTACCCACCCTCGGCAACATAATATATGAAAATATACATAAGAAAAATAACCAGAAAATATCAGAGCACACAGAGCTTGTTACAAACAAAGAAAAGTGCAGCCTGTCACATAAGTAGAAGGGGGAAATATCTCCGCTAAGCATATATAGGCATTCTAGAAAGATTGCACATCCAGGAAAAAACAACAGATGAATAAGAAAAATCTAGAACATAAAACAAAGCAAAATGGTTCGGCCCGTTGTATAGGACCAAAGGCTCTTTTGGGGGGAAAAAAACACCCGCAGCAGCTTCTACAGCAATAATTAATTTGAATTAGATTGGCGGGCATCGCCAGAAACAGAGAAGTCCAGGAGCAATACTCAGCCATCCCTCTCCAGGGTGTCGTCCACCTGAGAGGAGTCGTCATCTGCCTGGGAGGCCTCGGAAACATAAGCCTCTGCATCTGCAAGATTTGTAAAGTCTCGAAAGGAATTTCCATCAAACAGACGTAGTCTTGCGGGGAAGAGCAGAGCAAATTTTTTATTCGCCTTTACCAAACGGGAGCAAAGGGGGGTAAATTCTCGACGTGCCCGGGAAACCTCCGCGGAGTAGTCCTGGAAAATGGCCAAACGAGCTCCCTCCCATTGTAAATTCCTATGCTTCCTGGATGCCGACCATATTGCCTCCTTATGGAGAAAGTTCAGATATTTAAATATGACCACACGTGGTCTGCTATTAGGTGCAGAACGTGGGGGACCCAGTCTGTGGGCTCTCTCAATAACTAAGCCAGTGCATTCATCTTGGATATGCAACAAATCAAGGAGGGACGTTTGCAAAAACAGAGTCAAATCAGGACCTTTCAATGACTCAGGGAGCCCCAGCACCCGAAGAGTCGATCTCCTCGATCTATTTTCAAGATCGTCAACCTTGTTCAGCAGTTGAAAGTGAGATTTCTGGAGCTCATCATATCTGTGCTTAAGATCCCCAACATCCTGAAAAGTCTCCCCCAGCCTTTGTTCGTTTGTAAGAACAGTCTTAGATAGCTGCTTAATTTGGGATTTTAGATCTTTTACTGCTTGCTGCATTTTAGCAGCATGTGCATCCATGATAGGCTCCATGGCATCCCTAACAGCTCTTACTACATCAGCATAAGTCACTGGAGAGGCAGGGGTACAGTCAGGCTCACCTGAGGGAGAAGTGTGTTTTGCAGAAGCCTGTTTGATGCTGCCAGCAGCCTGCCGGCTCGTTTGTGAGTTAGGTGCGGCGGCCATCTTGGATTCTCCCGGCCGTTTTTCAGACCTCGATCTCTGGACTTTAGGGGGCATAGGGGAGGACAGAAATCTTTCCATCCAGCTCTCTACACCTTCCCACTGATAGTGTGCAGCAGGCGCGGAGAAAAGCCGCGGACGGGAGGCGCTGTGTGCTCCGGTTGCCGAGGGTGCAGGAGAGCTGCAGCAATCAGCTTCTCCTCACATGGGTGCCGGAACCGGAAGTCTTGAGAAGCGTGTTTACATGTGTTTCAAAGTCTATATTAATCACACCTGCATTTTTGGTCCTTTAAAAGGGACCCAAGCACATTTTTCACATCTCTCACTCTGAAATGGCTGCTACCATGTGTAGTACTGATTTCTTGTTTGCTGTGGGATACCTGAGAGTGCTCCCTCAGGCTACAATAAACCAGGGTCAGGAAACTGAACATGGTCAGCAGGTTGTCCAGGTTCCGCGGAGGCTGCGCAGGCCTTGTTTTTTTAGGGGGCGTTTAAACTTAAACGCATTGGCCGATGACCAGGTCATACAGATGTTCCGGCTAAATACAAACATCATTTCCGTATGTATAACCTTGTCAAACTGAACCTAGACCCTGAGACAGCACGCTCTCGCTCTGTCTCAGGCCTGGACAAACTCCTGGCTGTGTTGCACTTTATGGCTACTGGCAGCTGTCAGGCTGTGACTGGCGATGTAATTGGTATCTCACAGCCCACCTTTTCTAAATATTTAAATCAGGTGAGTTAACACATACATACTCCTCTATGTCTAAGTTGTGCTTCTGTTATGTAATATAACACAGTATTGTATTTTTTACAGGTCATGACACTCACCTTATATTTTGTAATGTCCACTCAGGTTTTGGATGCTTTGTATCTACACATAGATGCCTCTATCTGCTTCCCTACCCAGGAGTCGCAGTGGCATGCAGTCAGGGTATCTTTCTATGAGCTTGCTGGCATGCCCAATGTGCTGGGTGCCATAGATTGCACACACGTTGAGCTAAGACCACCTAGGGGCAGGCAATACATTTATACCAATAGACATCTGGCCAACTCCACTAATGTCCAGGTGGTTTGTGTTGCAAATCTAAAAATTATTATGAGTGTTGTTGCGGGTTACCCTGGCGTCTGCCATGACTCCTTCATCCTCAGTCAGTCATCCCTCTTTGAGAAATTTGAGGCCGGACAAATGCCTGATGGATGGCTGCTGGGTATGTTCCAAATTTGTTGTGTGTATGTGTGTTAACCTCAACATCGTCATTATGTTTTTATTTATTTACCTAAACCACATGTCCTAATGTTGGCTATATCTGTCTTTCAGGTGATGCAGGATATGGCTGCTTCTCTTGGCTCCTGATTCCCCTGCTGAACACAATTACAATAAGGCACATAAGTCCACGCGGAATGTGATAGAAAGATGTTTTGGTGTGCTGAAATCTAGGTTTCGGTGTCTGGATAAGTCTGCAGGACTTTTGTTGTATAGTCCCTCAAAGGTGACTAGGATTGTGTTCTGCTGCAGTTTTCTTCATAACATGTGTTTGGGTCAACATCTGTCACATGTTGAGGAGGAGGAGTATGATGTTGGTGATGAAGAATACAGTCACCAAGTAGAGGAGATAGAAACATCTGGCGACAGTGTGAGTACAGATGTAGGGAGGCAGGTAAGGCAATAACTGATTCTGCATCATTTTACTGCTAAGTCTTAATTTTTCTTAATCAACATTGGCTACTGCCAATCCTAAAATATATGTAGTTATGAATTCTGTTTGTGATGCGTTATTGTTTGATATTAGGCATGTTTACAGTTAGTCAATAACATTTTCGTCTTACACTGTCAGTCAATAACAAATTAAACATTACACATATAGCGTTTGAGTAATTTATTACCGTAAACACTTGAATTTGGTTGGCCACAATTCTATAATCTTTAAATATCTTTGAAAATACTGTATATTTTGTTGCAGGCTTGCTCATTTCCTAGTTTTTTTTTTTTGCTGCCTGCAGAGGATTGTGATGGCACATTGGGCCGTGTTCTGCCGGATCGTCTAACTGGGGAGGAAACTGGGGTCTGGCTAGGTGTGGTTGTCCCTGAGCTTGAGCCTTGTTGCTGGGATGCCAACACATTTATGTTTTGGTTCAGGTTGTTGAGGCTTGCTGTGAGTTGTGTGGTTGCTGCTGTGTTGTTGGAGATTATTCTGGAAAGGCTTTCGGTGATTAACTGATTGTTCTGAATGATTTGAATGAGGGCTTGTTGATGGCGGTGTTGTTCGTCCATTATGCGCTGAAAACTTGCTATCAGTTGTCTGTTGTCTGCTCTCATCTGCTCAATGGTATTGGCCACTCTGCCAAGTTGCACAATCAGTCTGCCTAAGTTTCTACTGAGTCTAGGTAGATGATGGGGCAGACTGGCAAGATATTGGCTGTGTGTGTTGAGACAGGCATAGTTTTGTGGCCTAACTGGACCAAAACTCTGGTCCCATTTGTGGCTGGGGTGGTGTTGGGCTCAATTGGTGGGTGGGGGTTGTTTGGGGTGGTGGAGTTATGTCAGCCGGCGTGGTTGGCTGGTTCGGATCAACTGCTTGCAGGTGGAGTGTGAACGTTTGCTGCAAGTCAGTTTCCTGCTGGGTATCCTGGGGCATGATGTCTGGATCTGTATGGGGTTGAAGACAGCCACAATTTAGTTACTGTTGGGCTTCTGGTTGGTTTCAGCTTTACGTCAACATGCATTACTTCTTAATATGCAAGTTGTAAATTATAAATAGAGTGTGGGCTAAACTTAAAATATTATTGTACATTATTTTAGAAACATGTGGCTTCTTAGGTACCCTACTCATTACAACATTTTTAAGGTAAATGTTGGACTATGAGCCTTACTTAATGGCCAAACACGTAGGACTATAAAAATTAAAAATTACACCATTGACATATTATGTTTAAAGCTTCCTTTTGCCAAACAAACACAATACATTAAATGTGTTCAACAATACACTCATACATTGTTAAAGGCTATCAGTCTTGCCCAGTAAACTTTTTCAATTATAGTGAAAAAACATATGTTAAAAAATATAGGCCCTCATTCCGAGTTGATCGGTCGCAAGGCGAATTTAGCAGAGTTACACACGCTAAGCCGCCGCCTACTGGGAGTGAATCTTAGCTTCTTAAAATTGCGACCGATGTATGCGCAATATTGCGATTACTAACTACTTAGCAGTTTCTGAGTAGCTCCAGACTTACTCTGCCTGTGCGATCAGTTCAGTGCTTGTCGTTCCTGGTTGACGTCACAAACACACCCAGCGTTCGCCCAGGCACTCCCACCGTTTCCCCGGCCACTCCTGCGTTTTTTCCGGAAACGGTAGCGTTTTCAGCCACACGCCCCTGAAACGCCGTGTTTCCGCCCAGTAACACCCATTTCCTGTCAATCACATTACGATCGCCGGAGCGAAGAAAAAGCCGTGAGTAAAATTACTTTCTTCATAGTAAAGTTACTTGGCGCAGTCGCAGTGCGAACATTGCGCATGCGTACTAAGCGGATTTTCACTGCGATGCGATGAAAAATACCGAGCGAACAACTCGGAATGAGGGCCATAGTTGGCAGAAGTGGGCACACCTATTTTGCGCATATTGTTAAGTTGAGATGTGAACCACGAAATAATGCTTACCATGGGGTCAAATTACTAAAATGGAAGTTCGATTTAAGATGGATGTTGTCCATAGCAACCAATCACATTGCAGGGATTATATTCGAGAAGGTGCTGTATTAATGTAACGTAGAATAGGATTGGTTGCTATGGGCAATATCACATCTTAAATAGAACTCCCATTTTAGTAATATTACCCACATGTGTTTGCTGGTGTGGATTAGTACAAGGATTAGTGTGTGCTTTTGGTCATGTTTTTTTGTGTGCAAAAACACTGTGTAAAATGCACTTTGTTTTATTTTTTTATGTTTACTCACCAGACAGCTGAGGGGATTGTGGTTCCTCGGTTTGTGGACTGGCCAAAATGGCTTCTGGTGGCTGAGCCAACACAGTGGAGATGCGCCGTTGTGGTGGTGAGGATGCGGGTGTAGTTACCGCCTCAAGACGGCGTCTCTTGCTACCCATCTTCTGTAGACTGGCAGACCCCTGTGAATGTCGTCTTAGTGGAGTGTGGTGCGATGATGAAGTTCCTATGGGATAAAATAAACATTATAATTCTGTCTTTCTATGTGTTTACAGAATATGTGTATACACAAAATTCTTACCTGCATTGCCAGCATCCGCATCTCTTGGCAGTGTGGTTTGTGTCCTGGCTGTGCTGGCTCTCTTTCGTACTGTAGAAATATGAAGTTTGACCTTATGATCATTATATTGTGATTAGATATTTAATCAAAAACCTTATTGTGATGTGGACATATGAAGAACATTATGAGAATTAAACAAAACTTTGGTTATGCTTTTCTGGCTGACTTCATTGGGTGTGTATACTTTAATTATGAACCAATTACACCAACCAATCCATACCTTAAGGTGCAGAATTAAGAATATTATCCAAACAACAACAAAACCAACCGTGGATGTTTAACACAACAAGAATATTAGTCTCTAACAAAATGTTTTATTTCTGACAAAAAGAACTCACAACAACCAAATATATTATTTAAATAAAATAAAAAAATTATTCAGCGGCAATAATCACATCATGCACACAAAGGCCTACCCAGAACAACATACAATAACCATAAATACATTCAACAAAATGGACTAAACATTCATGAAAACACTTGAGTCACACTTCATTTAAAGTCCTCCCCAAAAATGCCAAGGAAAAAAAACAAAAAACCAGAACAGAATAAATTGATGCAGCAAAAGGGCCAGGACAACTGCTAACTTCACAATACAAAGGAAAAAAACATAACTATTTATGTATAAAACTACATCACCAACATATTCGAACAATGAACCAACTTACAATCACAATTAGCTACAATACATTTCAGACAACTAAGGACAAAGCACATATGTTAAAACAATATAAATATTGTACAACAAACTCACCATCCTGCCTTGGACGATCCGAATCCCGGACATTAGTCGCACCAACCACTTCTGGCGGAATAAGGGACCGCACAGGCTCCTCCCACTCCCGATACGATGCTCTGAAGGGATGGCCACCCCCTGTTTGTCTGGCTGACTTTGCCTCCTTGGCCATCTTAGCCTTGACACGGCGCTTGATGTCGTAGAATCGCTAACGACACGTGTCCTCGGTCCTCCTCACCACACCCTCACTGTTAACTGCCGCTACTACCTTCCCCCACAGAACACTCTTCCTGCGTGAAGGAACCTTGGCAGCATTAGGCCCAAACAGCTGACGATGATGGCTCATCAGCTCCTGCACCAATGCAACATTCTCTGCATAGCTGAACTTCACATTGCGCCCCGTCTTTGTAGTGGTGTGTGGCTGCGGAGCCACAGCACCATCACTGTCACTTTCACTCGAGGCCGCAGCACCAACCTCCCCCTCCTCCTCTCCCTCACTAACCTCCTCCACCTCACTCACCTCCTCCCTCTCACTCACCTCTGACTGGGACATATTCCGGACAAACAACAAATAACACTGATAAAAATAAAACACAAAACACACTCCTCCACTACCACACACACACACACACACACACACACACACACACACACACTGACAATAGACTGAAAAATAAAATTACAAAGACAAAAAACTAAACAAACTTTTAAATAACTACACAACAAGTATGACAAGACTACTTACACACACAGTACAGCACTCAGCAATCGCAAAAAACCACCTCAAATCCTCCAAAAATTCCAAACAACTCTCCAACACCAAACACCACTTTCTCTCACCTCTCCACTAGCTAAACCCACGAGGTTCGGTCAGTTTGGGGCGGTTTTATAGTAATGAGCACAGGCACTCCTCCATCACAAAACCAACCAATCACGGACGAGTGACAAAAAAGTTAGAAAAAAATCGCGGCCGAGAACGGAAAAACACTGCCGCACAAATGACGAATTCGTAAAAGAAAAACCAAACACGGCCGCAAAAACACAAAATCGGCCGCATTCTACCTTTGAAAAACACGAATGACATCGACATCGAAAAATTAAAATAATCAAAATACGACAGCATAGTAAATGAGGCGTAAAAAATAAAAAAAGTTGCAAATTCACACATTCGATGCCAATCGTGACTCATCTCCCACCAAATCGACATAAATACAAATTTTAGTAAATATACCCCCTGTTGTCCGGATTTGTGGATAAATAATTCCACACCGAAGCTGTGACTTTTTTGGTATTTTGCCCAGGCATGACAATGGGCTTATTCATCCCACGGACAACAACTGTCTCCCCCGGTGCCTGATTTAAACAAACTACATCACCATCAGAATCCTCATCGTCAACTTCCTCCTGGTGTACTTCAACAGTGACATCTTCAATCTTTTGATTGTGGTAGCCCATTGTAGCCTATAGGCTACAGATCATGGGACGAAGTTCCGTCTAGCTTCCCCGGAACTCTTCGTCGGAAATGGCCTCACTGTATCGCGGTCACATGTGACCGCATGTGCGCATTACCCCCGGAAGCCCGCAAAGCACATCGCAGGGAAGGGCTCCTTTCAGAGCCCCTGTTCTGCGGGTGCTGGGTGATACATCGACCCAAAAGGATCGCCCTGGGCAGTAAGATCCCGCCCAGACTGCATCAATATGTAATCCTTAATAAATGTGCCCCTTTCTCTGCTGAGACATGATGTGAGCCGTCCAGTTATTATTGCTAAAAAGTTAAATTTTCCAGGCCTTTAGGGAATTATCAGTAACTTTAGAATTCATTATTTTATATTGTCTAGTTCTTTGATCCCTCAATTTAAACAGTCAAATGATCTAGGTTTAAGTTCTACAAACAATACCGTCAAGATGTGTCTTTCCCTAACACATACAAACCTGTTCCCAACAAACGGCTGATTTATTCATTCTATCTGGTGGTGTCAGAATACATTTAAACTTTAAACAAGATAGCTTGCTCTAACGGTGTACTATATAAATACTGGGACAGACCACTGAACAATAAACCATTTTGTTTAACATCCAATAGGAAGGTTGAGGAGGGACATAGACGTTCAATCATTCTCATTTTCCTCACAGAACCCATTAAGGTAGCCACAGTATTCTTCTTACTATTATTGTTTCTCTTGTTTTATTTTAAAGTAACATAATACTTAAAGTCTACTTCACAAATAGCAGATAATTAGGATAATTTATGCATTTATTCTTTCTCGGACCTTTCCGGTTAACTGCCCCCCATTTTATCTTTCCTGTTATCTGTCCGATGCCGTTATCTGCCTCCTGTCTCCTATGTGGCCGCCACTGACATTTTCTATCCGCTGCCTCCTGTTATGTGCCAGCTGCTGCAGTTATCTGCCTCCTATTATGTGCCCGCCACTGCCGTTATCTACCCGCTGCATGCTGTTATGTGCCAGCTGCTGCCTGCCGTCTATTGTTTTGTTCCCGCCACTGCCGTTATGTAGCTGCTGCCTCCTGTTTTGTGCCCGCCACTGCCATTTTCTACCCGCTGCCTCCTTTTTTTGTGCCCACCTCTGCCGTTATCTGCCCGCTACTGCTTCTTCTGTTATTCACTGAACTTTGTAAATCCAAACACAGGTGCCCACATGCAGTCAGTGGAATCCATGTGGGAAAAGGTGAAATTTGGGAACAAAACCCTTTGGGGCACTCATAGGAGCATAAGTAGCGGATCTTGCCACGGGCAAGCAGGACTTTTGTCCGTGGCGCTGCCTTCCGGAGGGCGCCGGCGCCATCCGGAGGGCGCCACATCATGGCAAGATCCGCTACTGTTTGGCAGTGCCCCCCACTGTGTCCCCCGCTGTGAAGGGAACTAGATGCTACCCGTCTAGTTTCCCTTGGTGGAGAGGACCTTTGCTGTGCGGTGCGCGATGACATCATCGCGCACCGCACAGCATTGTGGGACTGGCACAGACGCTAGGGGTCATAATTGACCTCTAGTGTCTATCTATGCTGTGCTATGGGAGAGACGTCATGACGTCTCTCCCATAGATCCGAGGAGAGGAGCGGCGCCGGCGGATGTCTGCAGCGGTCGGGAATCAGGAGTGGGGATAGTAAGTATTCATTTTTTTATTCATTTTTTTGTAAGCGGCGCTACTGTACAGGGGGCACAAATGGGGGCACAACTCTACAGGGGGCGTAACTGACCACGCCCCTGTATGAAGCCATGCCCCTATTTTTTGCCCGGGGCGTCACAAGGGCTAGAACCGGCCCTGAGGAGCATGTTAGATTCATACCTACAGTATGTGACTTTATAGTAGAGGGCAGATAGCAGGAAAGGTCCTGGGGCTCAGTAAAAGAACTCGGTGTTGCAGGTCCCCTAAACAGTCAGGGAGTTCTGGATTCATAGCACGATGTGTAGTTATTTATAAGTACAATCATTTTTTACAGGATTGCTTAACAGTAGGAGGAGGGGCAGTGGGGACCTCAGGCTGATGCGTGACTGGATGCAGAGGGGAATGTGGGCCCCACAGCAACCGCACCACAGGACCCCCAATCATTACACCCTTTCCTGTAACCATGTAATAACTAGTGATGTGCACCGGGCATTTTTCGGGTTTTGTGTTTTGGTTTTGGATTCGGTTCCGCGGCCGTGTTTTGGATTCGGACGCGTTTTGGCAAAACCTCACCGAAAATTTTTTGTCGGATTCGGGTGTGTTTTGGATTCGGGTGTTTTTTTACAAAAAACCCTAAAAAACAGCTTAAATCATAGAATTTGGGGGTCATTTTGATCCCATAGTATTATTAACCTCAATAACCATAATTTCCACTCATTTCCAGTCTATTCTGAACACCTCACACCTCACAATATTATTTTTAGTCCTAAAATTTGCACCGAGGTCGCTGGATGGCTAAGCTAAGCGACACAAGTGGCCGACACAAACACCTGGCCCATCTAGGAGTGGCACTGCAGTGTCAGGCAGGATGGCACTTCAAAAAAATAGTCCCCAAATAGCACATGATGCAAAGAAAAAAAGAGGTGCACCAAGGTCGCTGTGTGACTAAGCTAAGCGACACAAGTGGCCGACACAAACACCTGGCCCATCTAGGAGTGGCACTGCAGTGTCAGGCAGGATGGCACTTCAAAAAAATTGTCCCCAAACAGCACATGATGCAAAGAAAAAAAGAGGCGCACCAAGGTCGCTGTGTGACTAAGCTAAGCGACACAAGTGGCCGACACAAACACCTGGCCCATCTAGGAGTGGCACTGCAGTGTCAGGCAGGATGGCACTTAAAATAATTGTCCCCAAACAGCACATGATGCAAAGAAAAATTAAAGAAAAAAGAGGTGCAAGATGGAATTGTCCTTGGGCCCTCCCACCCACCCTTATGTTGAATAAACAGGACATGCACACTTTAACGAACCCATCATTTCAGCGACGGGGTCTGCCACACGACTGTGACTGAAATGACTGGTTGGTTTGGGCCCCCACCAAAAAAAGAAGGTTTGGGCCCCCACCAAAAAAAGAAGCAATCAATCTCTCCTTGCACAAACTGGCTCTACAGAGGCAAGATGTCCACCTCATCATCATCCTCCGATTCCTCACCCCTTTCACTGTGTACATGCCTCTCCTCACAGATTATTAATTCGTCCCCACTGGAATCCACCATCTCAGCTCCCTGTGTACTTTCTGGAGGCAATTGCTGCTGGTCAATGTCTCCACGGAGGAATTGATTATAATTCATTTTGATGAACATCATCTTCTCCACATTTTCTGGAAGTAACCTCGTACGCCGATTGCTCACAAGGTGAGCGGCTGCACTAAACACTCTTTCGGAGTACACACTGGAGGGAGGGCAACTTAGGTAGAATAAAGCCAGTTTGTGCAAGGGCCTCCAAATTGCCTCTTTTTCCTGCCAGTATACGTACGGACTGTCTGACGTGCCTACTTGGATGTGGTCACTCATATAATCCTCCACCATTCTTTCAATGGTGAAAGAATCATATGAAGTGACAGTAGACGACATGTCAGTAATCGTTGGCAGGTCCTTCAGTCCGGACCAGATGTCAGCACTCGCTCCAGACTGCCCTGCATCACAGCCAGCGGGTGGGCTCGGAATTCTTAGCCTTTTCCTCGCACCCCCAGTTGCGGGAGAATGTGAAGGAGGAGATGTTGACGGGTCACGTTCCGCTTGACTTGACAATTTTCTCACCAGCAGGTCTTTGAACCTCTGCAGACTTGTGTCTGCCAGAAAGAGAGATACAACGTAGGTTTTAAATCTAGGATCGAGCACGGTGGCCAAAATGTAGTGCTCTGATTTCAACAGATTGACCACCCGTGAATCCTGGTTAAGCAAATTAAGGGCTCCATCCACAAGTCCCACATGCCTAGCGGAATCGCTCTGTTTTACCTCCTCCTTCAATGTCTCCAGCTTCTTCTGCAAAAGCCTGATGAGGGGAATGACCTGACTCAGGCTGGCAGTGTCTGAACTGACTTCACGTGTGGCAAGTTCAAAGGGTTGCAGAACCTTGCACAACGTTGAAATAATTCTCCACTGCGCTTGAGTCAGGTGCATTCCCCCTCTTTTGCCTATATCGTGGCCAGATGTATAGGCTTGAATGGTCTTTTGCTGCTCCTCCATCCTCTGAAGCATATAGAGGGTTGAATTCCACCTCGTTACCACCTCTTGCTTCAGATGATGGCAGGGCAGGTTCAGGACTGTTTGGTGGTGCTCCAGTCTTCTGTACGCGGTGGCTGAATACCGAAAGTGGCCCGCAATTCTACGGGCCACCGACAGCATCGCTTGCACGCCCCTGTCATTTTTTAAATAATTCTGCACCACCAAATTCAATGTATGTGCAAAACATGGGACGTGCTGGAATTTGCCCAGATGTAATGCACGCACAATATTGCTGGCGTTGTCCGATGTCACAAATCCCCAGGAGAGTCCAATTGGGGTAAGCCATTCTGCAATGATCTTCCTCAGTTTCCGTAAGAGGTTGTCAGCTGTGTGCCTCTTCTGGAAAGCGGTGATACAAAGCGTAGCCTGCCTAGGAACGAGTTGGCGTTTGCGAGATGCTGCTACTGGTGCCGCCGCTGCTGTTCTTGCTGCGGGAGGCAATACATCTACCCAGTGGGCTGTCACAGTCATATAGTCCTGAGTCTGCCCTGCTCCACTTGTCCACATGTCCGTGGTTAAGTGGACATTGGGTACAACTGCATTTTTTAGGACACTGGTGACTCTTTTTCTGAGGTCTGTGTACATTTTCGGTATCGCCTGCCTAGAGAAATGGAACCTAGATGGTATTTGGTACCGGGGACACAGTACCTCAATCAAGTCTCTAGTTGCCTCTGAATTAACGGTGGATACCGGAACCACGTTTCTCACCGCCCAGGCTGCCAAGGCCTAAGTTATCTGCTTTGCAGCAGGATGACTGCTGTGATATTTCATCTTCCTCGCAAAGGACTGTTGGACAGTCAATTGCTTACTGGAAGTAGTACAAGTGGTCTTCCGACTTCCCCTCTGGGATGACGATCGACTCCCAGCAGCTACAACAGCAGCGCCAGCAGCAGTAGGCGTTACACTCAAGGATGCATCGGAGGAATCCCAGGCAGGAGAGGACTCGTCAGACTTGCCAGTGACATGGCCTGCAGGACTATTGGCTTTCCTGGGTAAGGAGGAAATTGACACTGAGGGAGTTGGTGTTGTGGTTTGCAGGAGCTTGGTTACAAGAGGAAGGGATTTAGTGGTCAGTGGACTGCTTCCGCTGTCACCCAAAGTTTTTGAACTTGTCACTGACTTATGATGAATGCGCTGCAGGTGACGTATAAGGGAGGATGTTCCGAGGTGGTTAACGTCCTTACCCCTACTTATTACAGCTTGACAAAGGCAACACACGGCTTGACACCTGTTGTCCGCATTTGTGTTGAAATAATTCCACACCGAAGAGCTGATTTTTTTTGTATTTTGACCAGGCATGTCAATGGCCATATTCGTCCCACGGACAACAGGTGTCTCCCCGGGTGCCTGACTTAAACAAACCACCTCACCATCAGAATCCTCCTTGTCAATTTCCTCCCCAGCGCCAGCAACGCCCATATCCTCATCCTGGTGTACTTCAACAGTGACATCTTCAATTTGACTATCAGGAATTGGACTGCGGGTGCTCCTTCCAGCACTTGCAGGGGGCGTGCAAATGGTGGAAGGCACAAGCTCTTCCCGTCCAGTGTTGGGAAGGTCAGGCATCGCAACCGACACAATTGGACTCTCCTTGGGGATTTGTGATTTAGAAGAACGCACAGTTCTTTGCTGTGCTTTTGCCAGCTTAAGTCTTTTCATTTTTCTAGCGAGAGGATGAGTGCTTCCATCCTCATGTGAATCTGAACCACTAGCCATGAACATAGGCCAGGGCCTCAGCCGTTCCTTGCCACTCCGTGTCGTAAATGGCATATTGGCAAGTTTACGCTTCTCATCAGATGCTTTCAATTTTGATTTTTGGGTCATTTTACTGAACTTTTGTTTTTTGGATTTTACATGCTCTCTACTATGACATTGGGCATCGGCCTTGGCAGACGACGTTGATGGCATTTCATCGTCTCGGCCATGACTAGTGGCAGCAGCTTCAGCACGAGGTGGAAGTGGATCTTGATCTTTCCATATTTTTATGGGGTGGGTGTGGGGTGCGGTGGCCCCTGTGTCGGTATGGCTGGGCTGCTTCAGGTCGGCACACCCTAACACTTTATTAACACTTATTATTTTTCCATCACTTTGTATATATTATTTTAATCACACCACTTACATAGCACTTCTGTGCTTCTTATTAACCCCTATTAATTCTCACCTGTGTGCTGACCTGGGGTGGCCGACCTGTGTCGACATCGTGGGGTCCTGCACCCCAGGCCCATACCTACTATTAGGGACCCCCAGTGACGGAGAAGCCTTGTCGATCGGCCTGGGGGCTTAACCCTATATCTGCAGATATACGCAACTAAGATCTCCGTATTATCTGACTATTATTATGTAGTAATATTATTCACTCGGTGTGCATTAGGGAACACAGTTTTTTTTTCCTACACATATTTTAACCTCCACATTTTTGTTCTCCATTTTTTAATGTGTGGAATTATATGCCAGTATCAATAGCAATGGCCTACTACTATATATACTGCGCACAACTGAAATGCACCACAGGTATGGATGGATAGTATACTTGACGACACAGAGGTAGGTAGAGCAGTGGCCTTCCGTACTGTACTGCTATATATACTGGTGGTCACTGTGTCAGCAAACTGCAAAACTAAAATGCATTACAGGTATAGAATCTAGATGGATAGTATACTTAATGACGACACAGAGGTAGGTACAGCAGTGGCCTTCCGTACCGTACTGCTATAAATAGTATACTGGTGGTCACTGTGTCAGCAAACTGCAAAACTAAAATGCACCACAGGTATAGAATGTAGATGGATAGTATACTTAATGACGACACAGAGGTAGGTACAGCAGTGGCCTTCCGTACCGTACTGCTATATATAGTATACTGGTGGTCACTGTGTCAGCAAACTGCAAAACTAAAATGCACCACAGGTATAGAATGTAGATGGATAGTATACTTAATGACGACACAGAGGTAGGTACAGCAGTGGCCTTCCGTACCGTACTGCTATATATAGTATACTGGTGGTCACTGTGTCAGCAAACTGCAAAACTAAAATGCACCACAGGTATAGAATTTAGATGGATAGTATACTTAATGACGACACAGAGGTAGGTACAGCAGTGGCCTTCCGTACCGTACTGCTATAAATAGTATACTGGTGGTCACTGTGTCAGCAAACTGCAAAACTAAAATGCACCACAGATATAGAATGTAGATGGATAGTATACTTAATGACGACACAGAGGTAGGTACAGCAGTGGCCTTCCGTACCATACTGCTATATATAGTATACTGGTGGTCACTGTGTCAGCAAACTGCAAAACTAAAATGCATCACAGGTATAGAATGTAGATGGATAGTATACTTAATGACGACACAGAGGTAGGTACAGCAGTGGCCTTCCGTACCGTACTGCTATATATAGTATACTGGTGGTCACTGTGTCAGCAAACTGCAAAACTAAAATGCACCACAGGTATAGAATGTAGATGGATAGTATACTTAATGACGACACAGAGGTAGGTACAGCAGTGGCCTTCCGTACCGTACTGCTATATATACTGGTGGTCACTGTGTCAGCAAACTGCACAACTGAAATGCACCACAGGTATAGAATCTAGATGGATAGTATACTTAATGACGACACAGAGGTAGGTACAGCAGTGGCCTACTGTACCGTAATGCTATATATTATATACTGGTGGTCACTGGTCAGCAAAACTCTGCACTGTACTCCTCCTATATAATATTATACTGGTGGTCCCCAGTCCCCACAATAAAGCAGCACACTGAGCACAGATATGGAGTGTTTTTCAGGCAGACAACGTATACTGGTGGTCACTGTCAGCAAAACTCTGCACTGTACTCCTGCTATATAATACAGCTGCTCCCCAGTCCCCACAATTAAGCAGTGTGAGCACAGATATATGCAGCACACTGAGCACATATATGGAGCGTTTTTTTCAGGCAGAGAACGGATAACTGGTGGTCACTGATCAGCAAAACTCTGCACTGTACTCCTCCTATATTATACAGCTGCTCCCCAGCCCTCCCCACAATTAAGCAATAATGCACAATCAAGTTCAACAATAACGGAGAGGACGCCAGCCACGTCCTCTCCCTAACATTTCCAATGCACGAGTGAAAATGGCGGCGACGCGCGGCTGCTTTTATATAATCCGAATCTCGCGAGAATCCGACAGCGGGATGATGACGTTCGGGCGCGCTCGGGTTAACCGAGCCATACGGGAGAATCCGAGTATGGCTCGGACCTGTGTAAAAAGGGTGAAGTTCGGGGGGGTTCGGTTTCCGAGAAACCGAACCCGCTCATCACTAGTAATAACACCATTACCGTGGTCCACAATACATCCTTCCAGCTCACATCAGGGCTAAATATACATTGGCCCTCATTCCGAGTTGTTCGCTCGCAAGCTGCTTTTAGCAGCTTTACACACGCTAAGCCGCCGCCTACTGGGAGTGAATCTTAGCTTCTTAAAATTGCGAACGAAAGATTCGCAATATTGCGAAAAGACATCTCTGTGCAGTTTCTGAGTAGCTCCAGACTTACTCTGCCAGTGCGATCAGTTCAGTGCTTGTCGTTCCTGGTTTGACGTCACAAACACACCCAGCGTTCGCCCAGACACTCCTCCGTTTCTCCAGCCACTCCCGCGTTTTTCCCAGAAACGGTAGCGTTTTTTCACACACTCCCATAAAACGGACAGTTTCCGCCCAGAAACACCCACTTCCTGTCAATCACATTACGATCACCAGAACGAAGAAAAAACCGTGAGTAAAATTCCTAACTGCATAGCAAATTTACTTGGCGCAGTCGCAGTGCGGACATTGCGCATGCGCACTAAGCGGAAAATCGCTGCGATATGAAAAAAATTACAGAGCGAACAACTCGGAATGACCCCCTGTCACCTACATAAAACAGTAACATTACCCGGAGTTTAGTGCTTTGCTTGTTTGAAAATCCAAAAACTCAATGGAAACGAATGAAGAGAAAAATAAATTAGGTGTAAAATCACTTCAAGATATTGATTTAATTTAACACTGACGCTACCTCAGGGCTTCTTTCAGCACTCTGAAGTAGGATTGCCACAGCTGAACACTAAAGACTCTTCTGCGGCAGTGAGGAGTCACTCAGTCTGAGACTGAAGGGAATACCAATTAGCCTCGGTAAAACATCGGGTGCTAAAAACTGAGGTTTTTTCCCGATTTTTCCAGATGTTTCACCAATTTTTTTGTACAGGCTATCCTGATAGGTCACCTGTAAGAAAAAAATGCCTGTGTGTTTTAGTGAGAAACAGCCCCGTTTTCGCTTGAAAACAGGGCTGTTTCCGGGATTTGGTTTCGCAAAATAAAATCCCAGGGAAGCCGACGTGAGCTGCAGTATCCCATGCCCGCTGCAGCAGCAGCAGGCTGGGTCTGCACTGAGGGTTGCCGCGTCCTGGGAGCTGGCACTCTGTGCCGAGACCCCAGGCGGGGAAGCCGGAGCAGTGCCGCAGCCACCTCTTCCCCTGACCCCGGCAGCGATCATGTGACCAGGGAACTGGAGGTCAGCGCTGCACCAGGAGCTGTCAGGAGCTGGCACCCGGTGCAGCATCAGAAGCCCCGATAAGCCGTAGCTCGTGCCGGTTTATCGGGGCTAATAGGATAGCCCACAACGAGACAATTAGCCCTGGTAAATTACCGGGGCTAATTGGATATCCCCCTGAGCCTAAGTTAGGGGCAGCCATTGACCATCGATGGTTAGAAACCATTGGTAGCTACCTGCTGAAGACCGATAGTTTTACCATCGACGGTAGACCTTCAGATGGGTTCCCACCATTGCAGGGACGTGCAGTCAGGGGAGGCAGTGCCTCCCCTGTCATTAATGAGTAAAATAATACGAGGAAGATACTTATGACACATATTCTGTGTCATAAGTATCTTCACTATATTATTATATTCATTTTAATACAGGTAAATATAGTTTAGGAGGCACTGATAACAGTGCCTCCAGTTGTCAATAGGAATGGGAATAAAGTGGGGGGGGGGCAAGCACTGGGCTGTAAAAGCCCATTGAAAAAACTTGTCAGAGCGGCACTAGTGTAAGTGCCGCATTGACAGGGGGAGATGTGATTGGACAGCGGATCCAGGGCTAGATCCGCTGGTCCAATCACCCATACGCAGTGGCAGCAGTGCTCACCTCCCTCTCATCATTGTCCTTGTGAGCCTGACCCCAGCAGCAGCGGCGCGGCAACCTCCTTCCTGACCCTGGCGGGATGTGAGGCGGCCGGTCCGTGAACATCCACACCTGCCGCATGTTTGGTGCCGTGTGTCGCTGTGTCCCCGCGCCGCCCTATGATTACAAAAGCCGCTGGCATGCTCCCTCCGCCGAAGCAGCTGCAGACCGGAAGCGGCACCTTCATCCGAGGTGTCCAGTGGTCAGTGTTGTGTGTGTGTCTCTCTCTCTCTCCCCCTTTCTCTCCCCCTTTCTCTCCCCGCTCTCTCTCTCTTTCTCTCTCTCTCCCTCTCTCTCCTGTCTCTCTCTCTCTTTCCCCCTCTCTCTCTCCCCTTTATTCCCCCTTTTCCCCCTCATATGGATTATTGCAGGAACGAAGTTTGTAAGTATAATTTTAATTTTTACAGGTACCCCTATTGGATTCTACATGGACAAGTGGACGTGAATGGCGTGGGATGTAGGGAAGTATGTTTGAGTGTGGAAGTGTGTTATAATAAATTTTTACTTTCACGGTGTGTTGTGTTTTTATTTGGGTATTTTTGTTGTTGTAGAACTACAGGTACCAGCGGGCCTGTTATTTCCATGCATGTTGGTACTTGTGGTTCTCCAAGTACCAGCAAGCGGGGGAGGCTTGATGGGCCTTGTAGTTCCACAACAAAAAACAATATCTTTTATTTTCACAATTAGGGCTATCAGCCCGGCACCCACCGCCCAGGGGTGCTGAGGACAGCCTTGGGCTTTACCCCTGGCCCTTGGGTGCCTAGAGGGGGGGGGGCTTGATTTAAGGGGTCCCCACTTCTCCAGAGAACCCCCGGCCAGGGGTGACTAGTTGTGGGGTAATGCCATGGCCGCAGGGACCAATATAAGCGTCTCCCGGCTGTGGCATTATCTCCCTGGCTAGTGGAGCCCAGTGCTGGTTTTAAAAATATGGGGGACCTCTACATCTTTTGTCCCCTGTATTTTTGGAACCAGGACCAGACTAAGAGCACGGTGCTGGTTGTCAAAATACGGGGAACCCCTGTCCAATTTTTCCCCCAGTATCTAAACAACCAGGACCGGCTCACTGATCCATGCATGACTATCACAACACGCCAGCAAGAAGCAGGTCTATTTGAAAGCTCCATTTTTTTACGGATGCTATGCTGTCCCGGCAGTGTTTGGCTATTGGGGGTCATTCCGAGTTGTTCGCTCGTTGCCGATTTTCGCTATGCTGCGAATTATTTAGTAGCAGTTTTGCTAATTTTTCGTTTGCTATTCTGATAAGATAAGATACACTCCCAGAGGGAGCTTAGCATGTGCAATGCTGCTAAAAGCAGCTAGCGAGCGAACAACTTGGAATGAGGGCCATTGTCGGCAGTGATTGAGAATAGAAATTCATGGTAAATTACAGAGTTCTATTAAATTACAGCTGTGTTTGACCGATGGTCTATTGATTCATATTTGTGTGGTCGGCAGGGTATCTCAATACGAATAGCCCCAACACTGCTGAGATTTGTGTTTAGTAAATTCCCGAGATCACACTTAGAAAAAAAAAGCCAACTCAAATGAAATCGGGACCTTAGTAAATATACCCCAGTGAGTCCAGTCTGGCCAGAGGCGGAGAGGGGCCACGATCCCACGCTTATCCCCTCTTCTCTCACTCTCTCTCTCCTGACCCCGGATTCCTGTTCAGGCTGCTCTTGTCACTGGTGATCCCTGCAGTTCTAGGCCCAGGTCCATGTAAGTAAATACCAATGTAAGTAAATACCAATATAATTGTCTGTTCCCATCACCCTTTACTTCTCTCTTTTACACTCTCACCCGCTGCTACTGCTGTTACCCTTTCCATGGCATCACCCTCTCCCTTTCATCCACTACAGCCACCCTTTCCCCGGCGTCACCCACTGCTGCCACCCTCTCCCTGGCATCACCCACTGCTGTCAGCCTCTCTGTGGCATAACCTTCCCAGTCACCTTTTCCCTGGCATCACCCACTGCTGTCACCCTCTCCCTGGTGACCCTCTACCTGGCGTCACGTTCTTCCTGTCACCCTCTCCCTGGCGTCACCTACTCCCTGTCACCCACTGCTGTCACGCTCTCTCTGGCGTCACCCTCTCCCTGTCACCCACTGCTGGCTATTTTGTTGTCCAGGACTTCCATTAACTTAATAGCACCGCATCCACGGTGCTATTAACTTAATGGAAGCCCTGGACAACAAAATTGCATTCATGTCCTCCTCCCACTCCCTTCCCAGTCCCAAACACTAATTTTTATTTTCTATAAAAATGTACAATATATCACAAGTATGATGAGCAGGCAGGCAGCGGGCATTGGCGGCATCGGACTGAGATGCAAATTAGTGGCTGAGGGCTGGGTCAGTTGATGGTGGGCTAGTTCGTATGTCATTGGCGGTGGCAGCGGGCATCGGCTCAGGGGCAGTAGCGGGCATTGGCTCGGCGGCGGTAGGGGTCATCGGTGGACATTATGGCTGTAGTGCCTCACCAGCCACTAACCTCTCCGCACGCCACTGCACCATTGATGGTATCTGTCGGCCCGATGGTTTTCTTATATCCCTTACACAGTGCTGGATTGCTGCGATGAGCTACTAGGCCCAGCAGCCCTGTGCCTCCCCCAGCTCCAGCTCCTACACATACAGTGTGCTGTGATGGCCCGGGATCCGGGTCCATTAGGGCTGGCTGGCCAGGGTGACAGTGACAGTGTCAGTGATTGACAGTCTGAAACTCAGGCACGTGCGTGCGTGTGTGTGCATGCACACTCAATGGCTATATGGCAGACTGGCAGCAGCACTGGGCACATCACCCATGGTCACCGGATGCCCCATCCGAGAGGAGAAGCAGAGCTAGATTCAGTGGGGCTCTTCACATGCATTGTGTACAGGAAGACGCTGTGCCCCCTACGTAAACACTGTAGCCAAATGCGACCTCTATATAGGGGTTGTGGTATGATATGTCAACATTCATAATGTCCACATTGCCCACGCCGACATTCATCATTCAGACACTAATGAAATATCCAAGGTAGAAATGAATCTCCTATATAATAGCCCAGATCTGTGACTCTGTGCCTGTGTGTATAACGCTGGGCGTGGCTAGGAGCTGTCATTGGGTTAGCAGCAGGTCTATCACACCCAGTCCACAGCTTATTGGACGAGAAACGCCCTCCCACACAGGTTACATCCAATGGGAGGCTCTGCCATTTGGCTGCTGTGTGTTCCCAGAGCAGGATTAACAGTGGGGCTGATGGAGCTGCATCCCCAGGTCCACACCCCAAAACAGGCCCACTGCATCTGCAGCAACATACCCTCCAACAATTTACACACAAAAATTGCCACAAATTTGAAAAGGGGCGTCGCCACGGGGTAAAGTGGCATAGTCACGCCCCTTTTCCTATACTTTCAATGGAAGTTTGGAGAGCCAAAAATCGGTACAGTCCATAAAAAAAAGGTACTGTACCTGCCAAAAAGGTACAGCTGGAGGGTATGAGGCAAGTCTCTGCGCTGTAGATGGGGGGGGGGGGGGGGAATCATTTTACTGCAGCGGCCTATGTCCTGCTGCCAGTCCGCCTGCCCCCTCTGGCATCAACAATCCCCACTCCCTAGCCACGGCGCAGGTGGAACAAAAGCTGCTGCAGCCACCGGCATAGATGTGTATGAAAGCGGCGCAGCAGAAGGCTTTCATAGCCCTCCCTGCGCTGCATACTCACTGAGCCCCGGAGCCTCCTCTGCGCATGATGTCACAGAAGTGCCTCCCTGCCACAGCCGCACCCAGATCCCCAGAGGCCCTGATTCCGCAACACAGCACCTGGGCTGCCGGCCTGGAAGCCCCAAAATGGCTAATGTAGCGGATAGAGTGGGTGATATCGCGGAGGGTAATGTCTGGACGCTGAATCAATGTAATAGGTGACAGTGCTGTGCAGTGCAGTCGGTGTGCAGTGTCACTGACACTGCACAGCACTCTCAGCTTTTACACTGATTCAGCGAGTCAGTCAGTTCTGCCAGCCAGTCACTATTGTTAGCGCCGGTGTCCCAATGCGCTGCATCACAGGGAAGTAGACGCACTAAATAAACTACAGGTTCCAGCAGCCCTTAGCGCCGAAGCATTTCGGTGCTACGGGCTGCTGGGAGCTGTAGTTTATTAAGAGCATCTTCTTCCCTGTAATGCGGCGCGTTGGGACACGACGCTAACAAAAGTGACTGGCTGCTGTGCGAGTCTCCGGGAGAGCCACTGCCAAAAGGAGGACAGCAGCTTAGCTGCTTCCAGGAGGAGAAGCATTACCCGCCCCTCCCCCACTCGCAGTACCTCCGGGCCCCATCCGTGGCACCCTCACACCCCCCTCCACCACCCGCGGTGGCTCCAACCCCCCTCCCCCACCCGCAGCCTCCCCGCACCCGCCCCTCCCCCACCTGCGGCACCCCTGCAGCCGCACCTCTCCCACCCGTGGTGGCTCTGGACCCCCTACCCCACCCGCAGCACCACCGCACCAACCTCTCCCCCACCCGCGACACCCCCGCAACCGCACCTCCCCCACCCGCATCTCCCCTGGACCCTCTCCCCCATCCGCATCTCCCTCGCCTCTGCCACTCCCCCAACCACAGCACCTACTAGGTGATTCATCAGGCCCTGCGTGCACTGTTCACGCCGTTGCAAGGGGCTACGACCCCTTAACCATCGCACGCCCTTTGTCCGTGCAATATTTAACCACTCACACAATTATGATTGGAGTTAATACTCCATATAATAAAAATATTGCACGCCACAAGGGCATGCAAGGGTTAAGGGGGCGTAGCCCCTTACGATGGTGTGAAGAGCGCCCGTAGGGCATGATGAATCACCTAGTATTGACATATAAACCCTGGTGGGCCAGTGGTGACTTTCCTGCTTCCAAAGGCTACAGCGACATCGTCCGGATCCCGGGTCCTGTGACCGTTCCGGTGAGTATACATACCCTTACCCTAACCATCACTCTAGTGCCTAACCTTAACCATCTTGTCCTGCAGCCTAACCCTAATGACGGCATTCTGAGAATGCCTCAGTAGCGCCTTCAGCTGGTGCAGTGGGTGACTGGTCATTATCTTGCTGTCATCATGATGGGCCTCTTTTTATCTGGAGGCCCAGGGCTCTAGTTTTATTGGCCCCATTGTTAATCCGGTCCTGACTTTGCCTGTTTAACTAGGTATATCACGATTTGGGAAATCACAATCTGAGTATGATTTGCTAAATATGAATGATTAACAACTAGACTGCAGAGCCAAACTCCTCTTTTCTGAAGGATGCTCCTATGTAACAATACTAAATCAAACAAGAAAGCGTACAATCAAGTTATCTGTCTGAAAGTGTGTTTAAGGAGAGGTCAGGGGAGTGTGGCACCTGCTTATTATGGTGAGCGGAAATGTACCTACTTCACTGGAACCAGGAGAAACGTCCCTACTGGCTGGAACCAGGAGAAACGTGCCTACTGGCTGGAACCAGGAGAAACGTGCCTACTGGCTGGAACCAGGAGAAACGTGCCTACTGGCTGGAACCAGGAGAATTGTGCCTACTGGCTGGAACCAGGAGAAACGTGCCTAATGGCTGAGCCTGACACATCTGAATCAGGACGGTTGTGGGGGACGTGTTGCTTATCTCACAGTGAAAGCAGACTATTATTGCAGTCGTGCAAAGGGAGGGAGTTGGGGGCACCTGTAGGGCCGGCGCAACCATTAGGCAGCTTTAGGCAGCTACCTATGAGCGCCGGCCACTGGAGGGCGGCGCCGCACGCTGCAGATGATCATGAAAGTATGCTTGCTTCCTGTATTCCCTTAATTTAGCTGAGCTTCACAGCTGAGCAGGGATGCTGCACCGCCCACAACTGTTCTCATCCGTCACTGTTGACTGTGTACAGTGTGTAAGTATAACCGATCAGGCGATACACAGGGCAGCTCTTGTTATGTAAAATGTTATTGTCTGTGGCATGCTCCTGCTCTTTCCGCAATCTCCGCCCCTCAGCGATAGAACCCTGCATATTCCCACCCAGCACCATGACAGCACCCTCCTCAAGTTAGACTCCCGCATGTTACACACTCCCCGCGATTGCCTCCTGAGTTCCGCATGATACCCAGACACCCCCCTCCTGCATGTTAGCCGACCCCTTCCCGCGATTGTATCCTACGTGTTACCCTTCTGCATGTTACACCCCCCACGGTGCGATTGCCTCCCGCAGGTTACCGGCCCTCCTGCCTCCAGCGACTGGATCCTCCAGCATGTTAACAGCCCCCACCCGCGACGGTCTCCTGCGACTACCTCCGCCCCACGAGTGCATCCCTGATGCCAGTCTGCTGATGGATCAGGCACCTGTGGGGACATATAAGAAAGAAAGCGGCACTGCTCCATTGTGTCAGCACCTTAGAGAAGGTGAGCAACCAGCACACAGAAGGATACTGTATGTTAGCATCATTTTTGTGTACCTGGTGGGGACCAGGACAATGTCCTCCAGAACACACCACCTAAAAAATCATTCACGATGCTAATACCTCAGTTAGAATTTGGGATTAAGAGTTTAACTCAAATTAGAGATTTCAGGAGAGATTAATTAACTATAAAGATGAGTACTATGCACATGAACTCAGTATCAATATTACTGTTAGCATCAACGTTAATTCAAGGGTTACTAAATCTCTCCAGAAATCCCGATGATTAAAATCTCAACAGGGGAAGGTACACTAAGTATACTTACCTTCCCCCCATGTCCTCTAACCCTCCCTCCTTGCTACTTAAACCTAACCCTCCCCCCCACACCCTTACTCTAACCCCCCGATTTGGTGCCTAAACCTAACCCCCCCCCCTCCCCGCAGCCTAACCCTAACCCTCCCTGGGGGATGCCTAAACCTAACCTCACCTCCCTGCGGCCTAAACCTAAACCCCCCGGGAGGCAGTCTAACCCTAACCATCCCACAGCAGCCTAAACCTACTCTCCATCCCCTTCCCCGTGGTTTACCTGTCCGGCGCAGCGGTGTGTGTTCGTTCGGGATCCTGGCTGTTGGGATTCTGGCACTGGGCTGGAGACCCTATTTGGGATGCAGGCGTCTGCATTCTGAATAGTGTTGGGATTCCAGCGTCGGGATTTTGAAGGCCGGGATCTCGACCACCGGGGTCCTGTCAAGAATCCCTGTGTGGCTACCTATAATAGTATCATACATGTGTACAGACACAAAAAAGAAGTGCATCATTTCTACACAAAGTGCACATTTGGTATACCCACTGGTTTGTTGCAGCTCCAACCCTAAAAACCCCTTAGTAGTGAAGCGCAGTCTTCAAACATAAATTATTAAAAACACAATGGGGGTAATTCCAAGTTGATTGCAGCAGGAAAATTTTTAGCAGTTGGGCAAAACCATGTGCACTGCAGGGGAGGCAGATATAACATGTGCAGAGAGAATTAAGGGCCCTACACACTGGCCGACATCAGCCAAAGATATGAACGATCTCGTTCATAAATGAACGAGATACCGTTCATATCTTTGAGTGTGGAGGCTCCAGCGATGAACGATGCGCGGCCCCGCTTGTTCATCGCTGGTCCCCCGTCGGCTGTACATGCAGGCCAATATGGACGATCTCGTCCATATTTGCCTGCACTTCAATGCAGCCGGGTGATGGGGGGAGTGAAGAAACTTCACTCCCCCCCGCCGCCGGGTCGCCCGTCGGCCGTATCCGCCGTCGAGCAGCTCGGCGGCGGATCGGCCAATGTGTAGGGCCTATTAGATTTGGGTGGGTTATTTTGTTTCTGTGCAGGGTAAATACTGGCTGCTTTATTTTTACACTGCAAATTAGATTGCAGATTGAACACACCACACCCAAATATATCTCTCTCTGCACATGTTATATCTGCCTCCCCTGCAGTGCACATGGTTTTGCCCAACTGCTAAAAAAAGTTCCTGCTACGCTCAACTTGGAATTACCCCCAATGTTTCTCCTTTGAAAGGTCTTGCTCACCTTCTCATTCCATTCTGGGCTCTGGCTGCTTTGTTAAAGCCATCAATCTCTTCCTGCAGCTTACCCACTAGAGAGATAAATGTAAAAAATACCCGTTTTGCACCTATGAGCGTCTGGATACTTTCATTACCAAATTTTCTTTTGGGTTACAGATGTGTCCTTTCTAAAGATGCATACATAGGCGATATCACTCATTTTCTCCCTTCTGAGCGATATTGTTTGGAATATCGCTCAGTGTGTATGCTATGAACGATGTGCGGTCCCGCGCATCATTATTGACCCCTGCTGTCGCCTGTGCATGCAGCTTAATTTAGACTTATCATCCAAAACTGCATGTACGGGTCGACCGCGGTGTGACATCACTGTACTATATCAGTAGCGATATCGTACAGTGGTTATGCACAATATTGTCCGCCAGAGAGGGAAGGGAAAACACTAGGCAATATCTCTCATGGAGCATGTTGCCTAGTGTGTATGCACCTTTACTGTTTCTAACAAGACTCTCCCAGGGCATTAGGTCTATGAGACTCGGCCCACCAAGTGTTTCTCTCACTGAAAATGTGGGACAAAACTACATAGCTAGCTTGCACTAATCAATGTAATGTGCAAAATTAGTACGTCTGTGCGCGACCAAGGGTTAAAGTGGTCCGGCAGTTCTAATTGGAGGCGGAACCAGTTCCACATCCGCTTGCCCACCTTAACTACACACAGCGCCACACATAGATAGTGCTCTACTGGGCTGCGACAAGTCAGCAGGCAGCCAGTATCACTAACACAGCAGCACCAGCCTGTTTGGCTCATTTGTATGCAATGTGCGGTGTGACATTATGATGTCACTCCACAAATTGCAAGAAGCGCAAACTGTGCTGGGGCTGGACCACGCCGCAGATGGACTTGGAGATACATATGTAAGCAGCACTACTACTGTGTGTATTATATGTAAGCGGCACTACTACTGTGTGTATTATATGTAAGCGGCACTACTACTGTGTGTATTATATGTAAGCGGCACTACTACTGTGTGTATTATATGTAAGCGGCACTACTACTACTACTGTGTGTATTATATGTAAGCGGCACTACTACTGTGTGTATTATATGTAAGCGGCACTACTACTGTGTGTATTATATGTAAGCGGCACTACTACTGTGTGTATTATATGTAAGCGGCACTATTACTGTGTGTATTATATGTAAGCGGCACTACTACTGTGTGTATATATGTAAGCGGCACTACTACTGTGTGTATTATATGTAAGCGGCACTACTACTGTGTGTATTATATGTAAGCGGTACTACTACTGCGTGTATTATATGTAAGCGGCACTACTACTGTGTGTATTATATGTAAGCTGCACTACTACTGTGTGTATTATATGTAAGCGGCACTACTACTGTGTGTATTATATGTAAGCGGCACTACTACTGTGTGTATTATATGTAAGCGGCACTACTACTGTGTGTATTATATGTAAGCGGCACTACTACTGTGTGTATTATATGTAAGCGGCACTACTACTGTGTGTTTTATATGTAAGTGGCACTACTACTGTGTGTATTATATGTAAGCAGCACTACTACTGTGTGTATTATATGTAAGCGGCACTACTACTGTGTGTATTATATGTAAGTGGCACTACTACTGTGTGTATTATATGTAAGCGGCACTACTACTGTGTGTATTATATGTAAGCGGCACTACTACTGTGTGTATTATATGTAAGCGGCACTACTACTGTGTGTATTATATGTAAGTGGCACTACTACTGTGTGTATTATATGTAAGCGGCACTACTACTGTGTGTATTATATGTAAGCAGCACTACTACTGTGTGTATATATGTAAGCAGCACTACTACTGTGTGTATTATATGTAAGCGGCACTACTACTGTGTGTATTATATGTAAGCAGCACTACTACTGTGTGTATTATATGTAAGCAGCACTACTACTTTGTGTATTATATGTAAGCGGCACTACTACTGTGTGTATTATATGTAAGCGGCACTACTACTGTGTGTATTATATGTAAGCGGTACTACTACTATGTGTATTATATGTAAGCGGCACTACTACTGTGTGTATTATATGTAAGCG